>NC_068982.1:25693815-25695618 GCF_001194135.2 Octopus bimaculoides
TATATATATATATATATATATATATATATGTATGTATGTATGTATGTATGTATGTGTATATATACATGTATGTATGTATGTATAAATGAATATATACGTACTCATGAATATATACATATATGATCATAATTCATCCAAGGCTGGGGTTACATGTCGTACGCCTCTCAAACACAATTGAGGCTCACAATTCAGACACATGACTTCACTGCAATATAATTTCCGTCTCTATTTAATATTATCCCAAAACAAATCAAAGAAGAAAAACATCCCGTTACCTTGAAACGAAACCTGAACAAATTTCTTCAAGGGATACCAGATAAGCCACCTAAATCTAGATACATGTTAGTCAACAACTCCCTACTTGAGTGGGCCATGATACCACAAAATTCTATGGCAAAAGATGACTTAACAGATCATACCATGTGGTGCTATTAAGTTAGACATGGCCAGGGGCTGGCCGAAACATATCTAAGTTATGTAAATATATGTGTGTGTGCGTCTATGTGTCTGTGCGTGTGTATGTGTTATTGTTAATGTTTGTGTTTATGTTTAGTTGTAATAAAAGCAATTTTACATTAATCTGAGGGCTTACCCTATACTTTTGTATAGCACGAATTTATTCTTAAACATGAACATTGACGATGAATTTGAAGTTTCGGCCAGGTCATATGCATGTATGTATGTATGTATGTATGTATGTATGTATGTATGTATGTATAGGTCATAGTATATCATTCAACTACGGTAGTAGTAGAATAATATTCGTAAGGCCGCAATTTACTTACACGCAGCATCTTCAGAACTTTGTCGCTAATTCAGTTCTTAACCATACTAAGAACTGTTAACATTTTTGAAGGTGAATGGTCCCTAGTTACATTTTGGAGTAACAAAATTTGAGATTTGGTCCAGTAGAAAAATGTTTACATGAAAGTTTGTAGCAACGTTATAGGAGTGTAAGTAACGCCTCCAATCACGTTTAGATCTGAATAATTTTTTTGTTATTTTTAAAGCAAAATATATTTGTCTTAGCTTCAATGGTAGAAGAAAGCATGAGGAATTTCATAGTTTTGCTCCCATGCAACTAAATTTGTATCAAAAAGTTGTAAGGTAAAATATCATGACAAAATATAAGTAAGGCAAAAAAATGGATTTAACTATAATTAACTTTTCTATTTTAAAAACAAGCTATATTTTAATTAAGCTTAAATGATAGAGCTCAATTAGAGGAATTTCATGGTAGCAATCTCATGCAATGAAGTTTTAAAAGAAAAAAGTTATGATTGTTTGTTTCTTAAATTTGAGGGGTATAATATATTTCTATACATTTTTATGAACATAGTTCTATAAGGGGATTTTCAATATATGTCACCAGCATCATTAAACGTTATAAACATAATAGCATACCCTGGAGAAAAACATGGATTACATGGGAAAATGCGAGCAAGAAAAATAATATTCTTAAGATTATAAACCTGGAAAAGTACAGGACAATTTTTACACTTAGAAAGGTTCAGGACAAATTATTACATCTGGTAAAGTAAAGAACAAGAAAATTATTACTTTTCCAGCTGGCTTCCGACACATGGTCTGTCTCCGTGTACTGTGAGCAAAGGAGTCTACTGCTCCCTTTCTAGCCGTAGCGATACCTGTAAACCAATTGTTTCTGGATAATTTCCCTTCGTCAGTACAGGACAACTGCTGGCTAGAGATAGCAGCCACTCGCTCTTGCTCACAGTATATAATTTTAAAGCAACACACAGCCGCTGATCTCGAAAAAAAGAGAAATTATATATATATATATAT
>NC_068982.1:25696717-25702500 GCF_001194135.2 Octopus bimaculoides
TATATATATATATATATATATGCATGTGTGTTTGTATGCGTGTCTGCATATGTGTGGCTGTGTGTTTTCGGAGTTTGTCTAAGCCCTTTCTTTTGCAGAATTCAATCCGGTCACTAGCAATGTGCCTTTGCTCATTTTATGAGAAAACAGCTCTATGTATGCATGGATGTATATAAATGTATATTTATACTCTTGTGTAAATAAATGTCTACATCTAGATGTATTTTTCTAGTTTTGCAAACTGGTCTTTTGCTGACTAATGACTTCCTAAGGTAAAGTTTGATAGCTACCTTGTTTCATTTGTCGAAGTCTAATTACTTGTCAGATAACCGACTTTTGTTAAACCTAGCCATAAAATATAGAAGTAGTTTAATGAATATGCTGGGCCTATAAATTTGAAATGACATCTTTCTTCGTGGATTGTATGTGTCTAATTTGGGTATCACATTTCCTTTTCTTTTAGAAATAAGTTGCATGGGTCAAAATATATAGTACAATCATTTTATAGAATAAATTGTTGTTGTTGTTGTTGTTTTAGTAGTAGTAGTAGTAGTAGTAGTAGTAGTAGTAGTAGTAGTAGTAGTAGTTATTCTTCTTCTTCTACTACTACTACTACTACTACTACTACTACTACTACTACTACTACTACTACTACTACTACTACTTCTACTATCAATGCTAATTATCGATGCTAAATGAGAATTAAGAGTTCCGTAAGCCGTGTTTTGTTCCTTTACAGAAGTTTATCTTGTTAAACCGACCAGGGCTATAGGCGACCGAACGTTTCGTTTTCTTACTCTCCTTACGAGGCAAAATGTGGAAAGCAAGTTGTCAATAAAAACAATAAATTTCCAGGAGTGTTTCCACGCTGGCCTCTTTGCTGGCTAAGAAACAAAACAAATATGCAGGGTGATTCTTTTGGTGAAACTGTTGCTCATAGTCTAAACCTCTCACTACAAGTTCTACTGTAGACTAATAATGAAATCATTATTATAGTTGTTGTAGCTGCTTCTATTGTTGCTGTTTGTTGGTATTTCTGTTGTTCTTATTGTTTACTGCTCAAAAAGAAGAGATGGGTTGTCAAACTGCTTCAAGAGGGTTGGATGTTTTCCAAGGTTACTGCATAAAATACTCGCCTTTTGTACAATATTAAACAGAAATTTCCGAATGTCTGGACGTTTACCCGAATGCCTAAGGTAGACTAAAATGTATGTTTTTGAACGTTTATCTGTATTTTGTATGTTTACATACATTTTCATTTATGTCAATATGGTTTCCCTTTCCAGAAGAACAGGAAACGTCTCACTCTATGTAATAATGAACATGATAACACAGAGTACAATGAGATAAAAAAACAAAAATAATTCAATTAAACCGACAGACATATGTACTTGATTACCGATGATAAAAATAAAGATCTTTAACTAATAAAAATATTTTTTTCTAATGATACAATGAAAACTATCATCCACAACAGCAACAAAATTCGTTTCTAAGCTTCATTAGTCAAGCAGATACTGGTAGCAGACATTGCTCAACTGCATGTTAGTGGTATGTCAGTAATGTGAGTGGTTTCTTTCTGAGATGTTTATTCAAGAACGGACAAAGTGGCAGTCGGCAGCATCTCTGTTTCGCAAACGAAGAAGAGGTTTTCCTACGGCGCTCAAGGAAAACTTGTTGTTGGAAGCCTGAATTGATACGTGGAAGCATGTTTCCACTTAATCGACGTAGAGCATATGGAAGTGTGTATCTGGTTCCTATAACTAAAGACAAGGGAAGAAAACAGGCAAACCTAGCGCATCACACACCTGCCCATAAACTGATCTTCCACTAGATATGGAAATGCAACACGAGAATCAAGGTGGGAACATTGGCAACACTCATCTTTTGTTTCAGTTTTACCTTCATGGCACAGTACCGACACGTTGTGATCCTGAGTTAACCAGAAATTACACGTGGTCAGGTAACACGTCTATAAAGACATTTTAAGTCTTGATGCCCGTATGGAGACCTCGCAGTTACTGCAGAGCTGTACCCTACTGGGAGGCAGAAATAAATGGTATAAGCGAGTAGTGCAGGGCAGAAAACCATCTGTTGGACGTATGGCAATAATAACTATTTGAGTGCTCTCTACATAGAAAAGCCAGAAAGGCCAAGAAAGACAAAAGTAACAGCACAGGCAGCAGTAAAAACAATTTCGGATCATAGAATCTACCAATTGCATACCTCTACCGATCGAATAACTTGTTGTTTTGAGAATAACGAAAGGAACAATCTCATCATTAATGATAGATGATAAATGTTCTCCTCCACAATCGTCATAACCAGCAGTATTATTTCATCATCTTGCGACAATGGGGAGGACATATTAATTAAACAAGGATGATATGCCTTCGGAAACAGTGAAAAGAAATAGAAGAGAAATCTACTAGTGAAAACCACTTCCCTTGTCTATAATCAGCTATAACTTAAATTTCATTAGGGTGCAAACACTTTCTTATTCAATTTGTCGATTAGGCTGCTCATGTTCCTTTGAAGGGACCGATTACTTTTGGCACCTGGAATCAGAGTATATGAAAAAGTGATATGATCAGAATTGTATAGTGTACTCTTCAAATCCGAGTGGTGGCTCCACATTTGTGTGAAAGCTATATATATATATATATATATATATATATATATATATATATATATATATATTATGTATGCATATTTGTTGTATTTCATTGTTTAAAAATATGCCTTCGTACATTGTATGATATATTTTCCCTCCACCTAATCTTTAAAATGACTTTCAATGTACGTACCCACAATGACTCTTTACCACATGTCAAGGCATGTATGAAAGGATTATGATAGCAAAATAAACAAAGAATTACTGTTGTTTTTGCCCTGCTTCTTCTTGATAGTGGTGGTACTGTTGTTGGTGTAGTTGTCGTTATTTAAGTCATCGGTGTTGTCGCTAGTGGTGCTATTGGCGGTGTTCTTCTAGTATTCTCATTTTGATCGTGTACTTCCACAACTAAACCACGCGACTCTATCCGCCTTCGTAACGCTCCTGATTCGGTTTTCTTTTATGATTTTATGATTTTGACTACTTCATAAGAACCTCATTAAGTACAAGTATTTACAAGTCCCAAGGTGTTAGGACTGAATATTTATTTTTAAACATGCAATATTTCAAATTCCAAGGGAGCATTATTAAGGTGAGCAATATAAATACTAATTTAGTCTGATTTATTTCAGTCGGTAGCTAGGTTAAAACACAGCGCAAGGCTTTGGAAGTGAAAAATTTCCAGGAAAATCTGTTAAATATTCAAATATGCACAAAGCAAGTCTATTTAAAGGAAATACAATGTTGCGCCATGTTGTGTTAAATGAGTGCATATGTCAGTTTATGAGCCAGTATATTGTATGTATTTCATTGCTGTGTAAAGGTAAGTCAAACACTAAACCGTTATTATTGTTATTCTACTCAAGTCTTCGCTGGTGGAGAAGATTTATAGCACAATGCACTTCACCAGCGACTATCATTTTCTTTTCTTTTTTTCTTTTTTCTTTACAGCTAGGACTACATTATTCAATGCTTCACATCTTGTTGAAGACAGCGGTGTGTGATCTAAAGAGGATTTGGCTAACATAGATATCATGTTCACTCCCTCGTTGTTCAGGACTGAGATTCAAACACGTAGTATACATACTTTCTCTGAAACAATTCGAATACACTTTATAAATAAAAACATTTTTCTTAAATCGTAGAAATTGTAAATTTGCTGCTAAGATCCTCATGTAAAGGTTACTACGTTTATAGACAGTACATAAACCTAAAATTTAGACCATAAACCTAAATTTAGCTACAAAAGTGAGGAAGCAGTTAATTTTACACTTTTGATTCACGGTTTGTTTTTTCATCATAAAACAGCGAATATTAGCAGAATATTTTGCAACGCCCAGCCAGTGACTAGTGATTGACATATCATTTAACTTGGCCTAAAATGGAAAACAGCAAAATTAACATGTAGCACTTTAAGATTGAATGGCAGGCAATATATAGCATAACTGGCAACACAATTGTCCTGATAAACAAAGAAGACAGTCGGTAATTGTTGAGTTTTAGTATCTAATATATGCAGGCCAGTACAAAGCTGATAACAGACCCAAAGTAGGTATAGGTTCAAATGTAAATGATCTTAGAAATTATATATCGACTCCATTTCAAATTGGCCCAGGTAATATGTAAAATCTAGACTTCCTTTCAAGCTTCATACATATTTTAGCGATATATACGTACGAGGAACAAAATAAAAGCAGTAGGACGATTTATAAAATATTAATTTATCACCAAAGAATCCCCCACTCCGTTTCTTTAAATGACTTTGAAGAAGAAGAGACTTGGGATGGCAGACCCAAGCAACAAGGTTCTGGATAAATGTTAAACTATGAAGTTTTATTCTGTATGCACATACCTATATGTATGTTCATACACACGTACATACAGATCGGAAGCCTGGCACCACACTAGCAAAATGTAATAACGCTGCTATCTTTCCGCGTATAATCAAGCAATATGTATAGTACTTACTGAAACGGATCTATCTGCAGATATAGTTTTGTAGATACAAGCTTAAATTTATTATGTTTTGTACAAGTAAGGAAGAAATTATGTTAGTATTTCCAAGTACATTTGCTAAGATGCAACTCCCTTAATCAAATAGCAACAAAATGCAGGCGAGGAGCTGGTTGGATTCTGAAGCAATTCAAACTAAGAAAGGTGGAAACTATGTTGGAGCTGAAGAGAACATTTAATTTTCAATCTTGCGGACTACTGTTCCCAATTATGGTTACCATGTAACGTCAACTTAATAGTGGAGGCCGAAAAAAATCCAGCATTTCTAAATCCAAAAGATTGCTCCAGGGCAACACATGAGCTGCCACAAAAAGGTGAAAAGGACTGAGGCTCTATTCCTCAGAGCAAAGACGCGAAAGATATGCCGAGGGCTGCTGCTGCTGCTTCTGCTACCTATGTAACATGTGACTCTTAAAAAAGGCATGAACATACAGAACTGATATCATGAAAGACTGATTTAATATAATTTATTTCATTTTCTTCTAACTTTTATTTGAGCATTATTAAATCATATTTTTAAGCGATTGAGATTGGCAGCTTCTTTATACTAAAGTGCAAATACTTTCTCACAATTTTCAATGATAAAATGTTCTCCTTTTACTTTTTCTTTGTTTGATTCTTGCTTTTTTTTGTGGGGGGGTACATAAATTTACTACTCGAATGATACCCCATTAACCTTTTCAATATAGGTATATCTGGAAAAACATGATCGATATGGTGTTTAATTTTCGGATTGAAAACTATACATCACCCCAATTGGGTGTCACTGTTCCATACAAAAGATCTTCCCCACACTATTCAGAATAGGGACCCAATACTGTAACAGCTTGGCGCCCATGATCTCGCATCATTTCAATATCTAATCGAACGTCTTCAGATCTACGACGTATTGATGTATATGTGGGAAAATTTAAAAGCAAAATTTTCATCTGAATCAGAGTTGATTCTGTACTCACACATATCATGGAAAGGAATGCAAATGAGGGCAGCGTTTACCAAATCACTCATTCACCAAAACCAAACATGGAGAGAGTACTGACGGAACAAAATAAAATATACTCATAATCACACCAATGTGGATGCCTCCGCATGGTGTCCACAATCTGTTTGAAACAATAAAACTTTAAAGTAGAAGTGTATATATATATATATATAT
>NC_068982.1:25702722-25706274 GCF_001194135.2 Octopus bimaculoides
TATATATATGGTGGGGATAGTAGAAGAAGGCAAAATAAGTTCAGTATAGGTAACACAGGGTAGGACTCAAGTAGACGGGAACTTAAATTCCAAGTTCTTCATCCAGGGTCGAAGCCTCCGCATCGAAAGTTAGCTATAAGAACAATCCTTTCCTAGTTGTTATGGAGATATCAAGTTAAGGCAGACACCGTACATTTACATGGATCACAAAATACACATTACAAAACAAGGGAAAAAGAATAGAAAGCAGATGCGAAGAATTATGTTAATTCTTATCTCGACAGAAGTTCCAAAACGGCCATAGCTTACTTAAGTATTTATATTCATAAGTAACATGCGTATGACGTCATAGATTTGAGTCCAGCGAGAAGTCCCGACGAAATGAATACAGTAAGTTAGACACGCCTTTTCAGGAGCAGAATGCAAAATCATAAACGTGCGTGTGAGTGTGTGTCAGACGCACATAGTAAGGTCTACTTCAGAATTAGAAAAGCCGATGAAGCGTTTGGTAGATTTGGAAACTATAACTAATAATTACTATAGAAATTTAAATATCAGTCTACAGTTCAATGTCTCTCTATTCTTCTTTATTTCAGGGAAACACTACATCAACGTAAAAACGTTGAGTAAAGATTTAATGGTCCCATCAATGGTGAATTCGGCGGCGACGGTGTCGATTTGGTGGTGATGTGAGCAATTTAATGTTTCGCCATTCTAGTACGGTTACACTGGTGAGATACTAAGGTTGTTATTTCGTGACGAAAGTGATGAGGCAATATATTCTGAACACAGTAGCATTGTAGTAAATGAGATAATATTGAGATAATTGTAAGGTCAGCATTATCAGTAAGATTCTCCTGACAAGCAGAATATTCCGCTTACAAACAGAGAGCTTAATGAAGATAGCGGAAAAAACATTCAAGGTACTTTTACTAAAAATATTTTGTTCATGCTCTATCCATTGAATCGCTTGAAGCAGTTCAAAGACTGGCACTGATATATAATGAGGTGATCCATTATTCCTTGTTTGATTGTAAAGTGTAATTTGCAAGGTAATCACTCAGCAAGCTACACGTGGTTCATCCAAGGCCAATCAGACTGTTGTTGTTTCTCTTACTAAAACTGGTACTATTAATGTCTGAAATCATTTATAATAAAATGTTAGCGTAATACTTTTTTTCATAACATATTTCATTTTCAATCAATCAAGATTTGATCATTTGTTTCCAAATATCAATATAATTGTGTTAAGGAGGCGAGCTGACAGAATCGATAGCACACGAGCAAAATGCTTAGCGACATTTTGTCTGTAATTCAAACTTCACCGAGGTTGACTCAGCTTTTCATCCTTTCGGGGTCGATAAAATAAGTATCGGTTGAGCACTAAGGTTGATCTAATAGACATATCCTTTCCCCAAAATTTCTGGCCTTCTGCCAATATTTGAAACCAATATTAAATCGATTGTGTGCGTGCGTGTGTTAAGGCATGGAGCGAGTAGACTTGCTAACAAGTCAGAGAAAACGCTTAGCGGCATTTCTTCTGGCTTTACATTCTGAGTTCATGTTCCACCGACGCCTAGTTTGCCTTTCATCCCTTTTGGGGTTGATAAGATAAGTACCAGTTCAACATTGGGGCTGTTATCATCGACTATCCCCACCATTACCACCCCCAAAACAAAATTAATTTCAGGCTTTGTGCCTATAGTAGGAAGAAATATTGGTTTCAAATCTTGGTATAAGGCCAGGAATTTCGGGGGAGAGATTAAGTCGGTCACATCGACCCCAGTGCCCAATCTCGAAAGGACGAAAGGCAAAGTCGACCTCAGAGGAATTTGAGTTAAGTGCGTAAAGACGAATGAAATGCAGCAAAGCATTTTGCCCCGGCGTGTGTATTCTTCTAGCAGTGAATGGTAAAATAGCGCCGTAAGAAAAAAAATAGATGTTTTTGTATATAGAATAGTACAACTACGTAACACAAACAAAAACGTAATAGTACATAAGTAGTAAAACAGATGTTTTTTTAATCTAAAAGCAACACGCTAATATCACGAGCATTAAGAACTGGATCACATCAATAGGTGTGAATTTTTTTTCTTTTTAGATCCATTCAGTGGTTGTATTTTATATAATTTAAGTAGAATATTAACCGTTAATATTTAATTCTTTTTAATCTCACAGCACTGCGCTTTAGGGAAAATGATTTCTAATATACCCAAGGGAGTCGAAATTCCAAGACAGAAACAACATACGCGCGCGCGCACGCATATAAGTGTATATACCGCATTGTGTATGTTTGTCTCTATGTATAGAGTTGTAAATCGGTATATCGATTTACGTTATTTTACATCAAAATATAAATCAGCCATTCAGAACTTCAGCAGTAACTAATAAATAATTTGGTCAAATATTGGTCAAATATGGATTGCGGGAAGAGCAGAAGATAACAGTGTAGGAAGTGGGGGTAGAAACAATGTGAGGGAGAGAAAGGTGGAGAGTAGTCGGTTCCTTGGTTCATAGATGCCCATGCATAACACAGTCTGTAAGAAAGAAATATCCCACGCTATAACAGTTATATAAACTGTCATTTAGAAAGTCAGTGTTTACAAACAGGACCACATCCTTTAAATATATTTACCTTGTCTTCGCGTGTGTAAAAGTATGAAACAATCTTACGAACTTCATAGATTTTTCTTTATATATTCAGTATCTTCTAGAAGATTTCTTACCGACATGATCCGAACACAGAAAGAATGGAAAACACAAATTCATAAAACTATGCATTGTAAAGTCGTTCGTGAGTTTATATCTTCCAGTTATTATCAATGGTTATAACAAATAACGTTTATGAAAACAAATCACTCTCAATGAATGTCTTAACGCAGTTTTCGTGAATTGGTTTCAGGGTCATCAAATTACGACAATCAAGAGAAAACAAGTGTTGAAATAATTTACAAAATTTACAAAAGAAAAGCAAGAACGATGCTTATCATATTATGAAAATTCGCCTCAAGCACAATGGACCTCATTTCATCGGTTTTTGCACGCAATTGTAATTTTAAAAATTGTTTCAAAAATTTAGTGTTGAGAGTCTTTGGCGAAAACTAAAAAAGACAAAAATTATCAGTTCAGAATATTTTAGCAAGCCTGGGTTAGAATATTCGACATGTTGAAGTACACGATAAGACTATTAACATGATTCATGTCTTCAGAGATAAAAATTATAAATAAATATTTTTGAATTTTTAGTTTTGTTCATTATTTCTGGTTTTATTCTCTTTACATCAGGATTAAATAGGTTGTAAGAAAAGCTTTTGGTTTTACATATACATAATACATACATACATATACACAAACAAATATACGCGAATATATATATATATACACACACATTCATTCATCCATCCATCCATCCATACATACATACATACATACGTACATTCCTTTATTCGTTATGGTTTTATGGTTTTCAGCTCAGAGGTTGTGGGCATGCTGGTTCACCGCCTATACACACACACACACACACACACACACACACACACACACACACACACA
>NC_068982.1:25706680-25707765 GCF_001194135.2 Octopus bimaculoides
TATATATATATATATATATACATGCACACACACACCACACACATTCATGTACAGACACACACGCACACACGCACAAAGACACACACGCACAAAGGCACACACGCACAGACACACACGCACACACGCACAAAGACACACACACACACATAGATAGATAGATAGATAGATAGATAGATAGATAGATAGATAGATGCATACGTAAATGCATGCATACATACATACATACATACATACATACACACATACTGAGGTACACGCACACACACTCAAACACACGCATACATGTCATAATATCGTATTCTAGGCTCTATCTAAAAGTACAGAGCTTTTTATACTGTTTCTATAATGCTACTGCGGATGCATGATAGCTATGTGGTGAAGCATTCTTCTTAGGAAAATTATTAGAACCAGAATACACCCCCAAAAGATAAATACATTTTAGATATGTTGGATAACCATGTGAAAAGATGCTGACAATATCCAATATTTCTGAAATCCTACGAATGTTGCTTGCTTCAGAATTGTTGCAAGCAATTCAAGAAACCCAGAAACACACGCACGCTCACACGCACACACGCACACACACACAAATAAATAATCAATTATTTATAAATGAAATATCCATCATTTACGGTGTTTGGTTAGTTTTTGTTCATTGAAAATGCACATTTCTTTAGACAAACTTCTTATTTCTTTATTGCCCACAAGGGGCTACACACAGAGGGACAAACAAGCACAGACAAACGGATTAAGTCGATTATGTCGACCTCAGTGCGTAACTGGTACTTATGTAATCGACCCCCGAAAGGATGAAAGGCAAAGTCGACCTCGGCGGAATTTGAACTCAGAACGTAGCGGCAGGCGAAATACCGCTAGGCATTTCGCCCGGCGTGCTAACGTTTCTGCCAGCTCGGCCCCTAAATTTCTTGTTATATTACACATACATTTCTCGTTATCAATAAAAGTAAGGTTTTTTAATTAAAATTATAAATTTCCAGTTTCAAGAAATTCCCAATACCTACCCACCCACCAGACAGACACACACGCAGAATCATACACACACATATAAGATATATATATATATA
>NC_068982.1:25710696-25711714 GCF_001194135.2 Octopus bimaculoides
ATATATATATATATATATATATATATATACAGATGCACAATTAAAGGTTACAAACTTCATTCAGGGAAAGCAAAATCCTATGAAAGTACTGGTTAATTACAGGAGTATTGAACATAAAAATTATATATAAAAATGAATAAATTAAAATAACTGAAGTGTTGTAAGGTAATAACTTATAATTCTTTATTCAATTTTTTTATTTTCCCTCATCTATTTTCACTCTTCACTCTATTTTGATTTATTTATTTTAATTTATTTACTTTTATTCATAATTTTTATGTGCCGTAACGTTGAGTAAATTTTCTTATTGGTCTTTCCACTATTTCGATTTTTTAATAAGTAATTTATTGGCTGTGTGTCTTCCGCCTTAATTATACATTAGTAACTATACATATTTGAATTAAACTCTACATACTAAGTGTATATTGATTTAGTAAGAATACATATAATAGTACAATATGACATTTTTTACCAATTATATCAACTTGAACTTTATTATACTCAAGACTCCAGATGAATATATTGTTTTACAACTCTATTTTACACAATCTTACTCCTCTGATAATGGCTCAATCACTTGTATATCATGTTCTTGATGTACACATTTTTATATTAGCTAAAGGTTTGCAGCCGTTTACTCAATATATAAATACATGTAGGTATCCCTATTCTACTATAATTTGTAATTATATTTAATTCTTCCACACTTCTCTAAATAGTTATTAATAACTAAGTTTCTAGTCTGGTTAACTTGTTATCAAATACGAAATGATCTTTTAAGAAATATCCATTACCCTACTTCGAAAGATGCTTTACTAAATCAAGAATATAAATTATTAGAACAAGATATAGTGAAACAAAACTAAGTACAGACTAAATGTATAAATTACGTTTTCAGTGTCATTAACGGATGTTATCACTTAGTAAGACATGATGTAATGAAGTAGTTACACAGTCACACACTTAGAAAACTAGTGTGTGTATGTGTGTGTAGGTATGTATGTATACATTATATATA
>NC_068982.1:25711941-25715693 GCF_001194135.2 Octopus bimaculoides
TATATATATATATATATATATATGTATATATATATATATATAAATATATATATATATAGATAGATAGGTATACATGGTCTATGTAAATATGGAGATGAAAGTATCAACGATTTCCGCCCTCATATAAGTGCGTGCGTATGCGTATGCGTGCTATGTGTATATACATAAATGTGTGTGTGCGTGTATACATACGTAAATGCATTCATAATTACATGAATACATATGTACAATACGTATATGCATACATGTGTTGGTATGTACTGATGTGTGTTCATTTTTTTGAGTGCATGTGCGGCATGTGCGGGGGCGTGTGTATCTGCAAATATGTGTGGATATATAAAATACATTACCTCATAATCTCCATAGGCTAAGGTATATAATAAAGTTATCATGAGAAGCGGAAAATATATATTGACCCAATACAGTGGGGTCAAAATATATACTTAATGATTAAAATCAGCAAAAAATGTATTTTGAGTAGGAGGCTGTCAAAAACTATTATAGTGCACATAACGCGACGCGAATAATATCTTGGTGAAGGACGCGTAAACAGACGCATAAACAAGCAAAAATGACATTTCCTCAGCTGTACAGAACAATCAAAATCAACAGATAATTTCATAGTTTGACGAATCGGCAAGCTTATTTGGGTGTGGTCGTTGTCGTAATGCATTTAAAAGAGCCCCGCAACTCTGTTGCTCTGAGTTCGATCCCTCTGCATGGTCATTTTAGTAAATGCCTTTTACAGTGGTATAGAGTGAATATCTTGCTGAATGCAGTCTGATGGACAATGCATGTGGATGGCGTACTTCCGCCCAAAGGAGACGCAGTTCACGCCCTCTCTCCTGCACTGCATGATGGCAATGAGTGGTTATATCAATTAATTTTTAAAGTCTCTACTGCTCACCAAATGTAAATCAACCTAAGGTCAATTACGTAAGAGAAAACCAATGGCAAATAATCGCTTGAATGTGGCTGATAAACCTGTGTTCCAATGTTTCAATAAACCAGTTTCAAATAGGCGATGACAACTAATATCAATGATCTAGATTTCAATCAAAATCGCTGATACGTCGAACTGACTGATCTTCCACAATATTTCAGTATTGTTTGCATATCAACATGACTTTTGAAGGCGATTATTGATTAACTATTTGAGGTTTTGTAACTCAAAAAGCTATTGTCACAAGAATCTTAGTAGTGTATTCGATAGAGACAACTTTTAGCTCCAAATGACTGGAAATTCTTGCTGTTTCTATACAGGATCTGATGAACATTTTTTGTTAACTTAGCTGTTACATACTCACTTTTACGCTTTCGTCTAAAATATTGGATTTTTCAGCCAAGTCAAAAATAAATTAATGTTACATTAGTGTAGTGACTTTTTGCAAAAGAACGCAAATAGATTAATTACATACCATATGTGCATGATCCCGTAGAGAAGAAAAGATAAATTCTGGTCAGTACCAATCAACGACCTGACTTGAATCTCAAGTAGAAAACCTTTTACTTCTTTTTAAGTCAATAAGAAATATATCGCCATCGCGTTTGCTGGTAAGTAACCCGTTATTCAATCAACTCAGCTGCCTACTATGTGAATTAGCGTATAAATCGTTTAATTAACACTGACAAGTGCACCTGTCCTGTGAGTTTTCAGGCAAAATCAACGTGAAATAGTATGTGACATATTTGGACCTTTGAATTACAGGAGCAGTCCATGTGACTGCTTTCTAGTTTCTGCTTACTCAGTTTCGTTCAAAACTTTGGATAGATCCGAGGCTATGGTAATAGACACTTGCCCAAAACTGAAAAATAGTTAGATCGAGCCCGAGTCCTTGTGGTTACCATGCAAACTTTTCAGCCACTTGACCATAATGATCTTTTGAATTGTACGATCGTCGAAGAAACTTTTTACAATTAGTGCGGAACTTCGCGACAGATTGCTTTTTCAATGTGTTAATCTTCATCATCAAAGTCTAAATAAATCTTCACATGTTTATATAAATGAAACTTATTCTAGATATATCTTAAACCTCATTCTCGAAAATTGATATCCTCCGGCCACAGAACACAACTTTAACTTTATGACGAACATGAAATAGAATAAATTAGAGTTGTTTAATTCCTCTTACATCAAGCCTCTGTATTCCTGAGCAGTTGTTCTCAAAACGCTTAACTTCACGGCATATCGGATATCCAGTTATATTTATTGACGCATTTGGCGAAGAAATTCTTTTTAAAAAATAGTATTTTAAAAGATTTACAAAAAATATATAAAGTTATAGTGTGCTTCATTTTTTTGATTATAGTTGTGAATAAAATATATAGTTTATTAATTATAGTTGTGAATTAGAAAAGACTTATTTTTTATACGCTTTTGAAGATGCTGAAGTGTCAGATGAATTTCAGAAAATTTTGAATTATATCTTTGAAAATCTACAGGGAATCCAGATAAACATCGCGGAGCACCATTTGAACAGTACTGTTTTAAAGAAAGGAAACAAAATAAGTTAGTGTTCAATTATCTTCTCTGATACTTGTGGTACATGTGAAGTGAACTAGCTCTCACCGAAGGAGGAGTACTGACTATTGAGTACTTGACATTTTAACCACTGTTTTAATTAAATCTTCTATTATTTACATTACTGAGAGACAATAAAACAGTATCAGAGAAAACATTACACCAATCAACTATACTCCAGAAACGTTGGCAAATCGATTTAGTTTCCGCCAAGGTCAACTTTACATTTCATCCTTTTGAGGTCGATAGAAATAAAGTCCGAATCTCAGTACTACAGTCGATGGCATCAACTAAACCACAACACCTAAAAATTACCGGCCTTCTATTTAAATCGGAAATCATTATTGTTGTTCTAATTGTTGTAGTTATTATTATAGCTATCATTGTAGTAGTTTTGTAGTTGTTGCTGTTTTTATTGTTATAGTTGTTAAAAAGAAAAGATGAAACATTTTTCATAACTTGCAATCAGTTCTATGACATGAATTGCTTTTAGACTGGTATATTTTCCCTTTAGCCTATTATATCCTGCTTCTCAATGATCCAAGGTTTTTCTTCTATTATTTGAATTATGAGATGTTGTGTCTGTATCTAGATCAAATATGAAATATATAGATTTCACAAGCTCCAAATAACCATGGAACATTCTATTCCCAGTTTAGTTTTCATCATCTAAAGGTAAGAAATTTCCTTTTTTGCACAGGAAGATCCTTTCATAGAAAATTCTGTCATTAGAGATTATGACGTGCTATTATGTTGATTCAATAGTGACACGCAAACTGTCATAGCTACAGACAATGAATCCATAAAGGAAAGCATTCAGCACTACGATTCCTACTGCATACGATATTAGAATCACTTTCTGGTAACGTATGTACTGCTTACTCTTTGTAAGGAATACGTGTAAACGCATGTGTATGTGTGTCATTGTATATGCATACAAACTGTATATAATTGTATGTTTCTGTGTGTGTTTTCATAAATGTAAATATACATATGCAAATATATACGTGTTTGAGAGTTTGTATATATATAGATGTGTGTGTGTGTGTGTGTGTGTGTGTGTGTCTGCACATATACATATATATATACACATATCTCTCTTTCTCTCTATATATATACATATATATACGTGTGTGTCTATGTATATGTATATATATATATATATACATATATATATATATGTATATATATATACATATGTGTGTGTATACATACATACATGCATACATAC
>NC_068982.1:25715703-25720965 GCF_001194135.2 Octopus bimaculoides
CATACATACATGCATACATACATACATACATACATACATACATACATACATACATACATACATACATGATAAATTTATGTAATGTAATTTGACTGCAGTGTGTCATGCCTACGCTGTAGATATTTATCAAATTAACAATGGCAAACCAACTATGAAATATGTCAGAATATTTTCTCAGTTCTGTTTGTAAAGATAATAACAATATATTTCCCATTGATTTTCTTTACATGCTTTACACAACGTATATTCTGTAGCCGTTATATTCTGATATCTGTACTTGCTACATTAAATTTATCTTAGATTTTCAAATACACTCAGTGCAAATATAAAAAAAATATTTAAGTATAATATTTATGATACCGCCGACAAATGCTTTTCAGTTAATTACTTGTTTGTGACTAATTTATATAATACTAGTGCATGTCTTGTCTTATGCCTGGAATAAGTAATACTTCGCTTCATTGAAACGTAGGTATATATATGCAAGATAGAATTTAGTTAAAGAAGATAAAAAAATGTTGAAACATTTAATAGATAAAAATACAAAGTCTAGTTTCATGCAGCACATTGCCATCTTCTGCTATGTTATTTCTAAAGAGCGAATTTAGTTCGTAAATTAGTTGAGGAATATTAAAATGATTATAACAAAATAAACAGCCAGCTATTTTTTCTGAAATATTTGAATGGAGGAAACTGGGTGGACGGTGCCTACGTGTTGTCTAAATTACTTGTGTACTGGATGAGAAATCGAGATAAAACCAGTGATAGATAAATAGATAGGGAAAGAGAGAGAGAGAGAGAGAGAGAGAGAGAGAGAGAGAGAGAGAGACATACGGACAGACAGTTAATTATGTTGATAAATAGATAGATAGATAGATAGAGACAGACAGACAGACAGACAGACAGACAGATAGATAGATAGATAGATAGATAGATAGATAGATAGATAGATCTTTCCAAAGATGCCGTTTTTTACATAATAAAACAACGATATGAATATTCAGTTTGTCCTCTCCCTCTCTGTCTGTGTGTCTGTCTCACCATCTCTGTCTGTCTGTCTCTCTCTCCCTCTCTCCCTTACACACACACACACACACACACACATATATATAATAGCACATATAATCTCTATAATAGCACAAGCATATACATGCACACACATTCATTTTTAAGAATATCATAACAGTATTACTTGTATGTTTGTCTGTCTGAAACATTTAGTTAAATTATAAAACTAATACTTTTGAAAAAGCAGAAGCTTCTTATTTTCAATAGCTCTATTTTAATAATTTATTTAAACATTCTTTAACAATCCTATTGAGAAATTTGTGTTTGTGTACATGCACATGCACACAACTGCATGCGCACATCCAGGGATACATCCAGACAAATAGACAGACTGTCATATTCGTGCATATGTACCTATGTGTACTTCTATAGGCCTCTGTCGTTATACATGCAGACAATAACAGAGATGAGAGGCAGAGATGGAGACATAGAGAGACAGAGACAGAGGCGAACAGAATAGACATTCGTATTTTTGTTATAATTTCTTTAACGAGAGTGCTGACAAATCTATGTCTGTCTGTGTACATACATACGTATATACATACGGAGGGAGAGAAAGAAAGGAGAGGGTGCGAATGAAATCGGAAATTACAACAGACAGATTTCCCCAAAATCATATTAAAGAATTGCTATATAGTTCTTGAAGGATAAAGGTTGGGGAATGTATCCAACCAACCATGTATTATCCCGGGGTAATTTTCTTTTCCTGTATGCTAATGAAAACCAGGTTTATTCACTTTGAAATTTCTTCCTAATGTGGATTAACCTGTATGTATGCCTATTCAAGATATATATATATATATATATATATAGGTGTGTGTGTGTGTGTGTGTGTGTGTGTATGTGTGTGTGTGTGTGTGTACATGTCTGTATATAAAGTACGATTTATTCATGATCAGAGGTGTTCGAAAACCGAGCTACTACTGTGTGTGTGTATATAGTAGAGTTAGAGATTGGAATAAGTGTCCAAGGGATAAAAATATCCGTTTTACTACGGTATAAATGCCTATGTTAACCCTGGGCATACAATTGCAAGCATATTATGCTCATAGGTTACAGGCAATGACAAAGATAAACATGAGTCTATCAGCAATCAGATTTCAAGTAAACAGAAAATGGAAAAATATTGATCAACAACAATTGACTAACATCAATTATTACTTGACAGTGCGGGTGTTGTTCATTCCTTCACATGGTGCTTGTTTACATGTTTGTTTTCTATTTACAATATCCTAAGCGGGTTTGGGGCCATTTACAACATATACTAATTTTCCATACTTTTTTTATTTATTTATTTATTTGCATCTACCCGTATAACGGTCATAATAGCTTGCCCTTTGTTTTTAAATTTAACTGACCAATAATAACGGAAGCTGGACTTTGGTCAGTCTCATTACGGGCAATAGGTGGTCGGTTTTTACAACATATCAGTAAGTAAATAATTGTAATTAACTGATGGGCACTTTATTATGATAAACTAATAAATTGCACTATTAACATAATCTCAAGAGCTATTATGATTACTTCAAAACGTTGTGGCTCTATCACTCCCTCTTTTTCTAGACATATTGGCGTATCCCGTTATGGTAAATATTTTATTTTACCTTTTTATTACTTATACACCTTGTTACACACATAGAAAAATTAAGCTACCAATTAATATATTAAGGCGGCGGGCTATCAGAATCGTTAGCACGCCGGGCGAAATGCTTAGCGATATTTAGTCTGCCGCTCCGTTCTGAGTTCAAATTCCGCCAAGATCGACTTTGCTTTCGTCCTTTCGGGGTCGATTAAATAAGTACCAGTTACAAACCGGGGTCGATGTAATCGACTTGATCCCTTTGTCTGTCCTTGTTTGTCCACTCTATGTTTAGCCCTTTATAGGCAATAAAGAAAGAAATATTTTAAGTTTAGTCATATACTCAACGTCCTGAAACGACACATATGCAAAATAGTATGATTTAAATATATTAAGCCTTTCATCTTCTGTTCAAGGCTTTTCTTTTGTGTATTTTTCTTCACTCTGATGAAGCTCCATGTTCCATATCGGATGCGTTACCAACTATGCTGAATATTACTTTCAAAGTTTTCAATGGCAACACCGTAGAACATTGGAAGCAGAAACAGCTGTTAGATTGGATATATATATATATATATATATATATATATATATATATATATATATATACGTGTGTGTGTATGTGTATGAAATCAGTAAAAGATATATATATTTATTCATTTATATTGATGCAGCTTATTGTTTGGAAAGGAAAATGTTTCCAAAGTTACATGACGAATAAGTCGGACATTTCGTAACGTTTTGGAACTCTTACAGAGAGAGAGATAATGACAAGAGAACAAGTGATTGCAAGCATAGAGTATTGAATGTATATGCAATACTCAGCATGTCCCTACAAATTAAGCAGAACCAATGAAATCTTAATTGGGACTGATGTCCAGAAAGTAACTTCTTGAAGGTTTACTTCTTTTTCAACTGTTCTATTGGAATGTTCTGAAGCCGACAGAAACAATTAAGCCGTTAAGTTTAAATCAATTTTCTTTATTGCGCTGTATTTTGTCTCACACTATGTCTACTGCACGAAGTATATCAATCTAAAATTGTGCTGCGTATATTCATCGATCAGCATCTTTATCAAGTAAGATATTTAACAGGTTGTAGATATATGGCATCAGTTCCGTTTTTGGAAGCAGTAAATATTTTTTTTATGAAATATATAATAGCATAGTAAGAGGAATGGTCATTTAGGGATTTAATGTGGCTGACCAATAAATGCGCTGTCTTGCCTGGTGTTACTATTTTTGGTCATCCAAAAGTGGGTACATAATAAATAGACTCTGTGGCTTCAAATATATCAGGCATGATTTTGAAATTCTGTCACTGAAAGAACATAAACAT
This sequence comes from Octopus bimaculoides, assembly GCF_001194135.2. Classification (NCBI taxonomy): domain Eukaryota; kingdom Metazoa; phylum Mollusca; class Cephalopoda; order Octopoda; family Octopodidae; genus Octopus; species Octopus bimaculoides. The sequence goes on from NC_068982.1 coordinate 25,719,689, forward strand.
CATTTCATTGAAGGAATATTTAATGCAACACGCAGACTTCAATTTGCTGGCGTAGACTTTGAATCAAATTACTGGTAACATGTAACAGCTGGCTGCGACCCTTTGTTCTTGCTTCCTGCGAAATGTTATACACAGTAATCTGAAAAATGCAATCTATAATTTAATTATTATCGATTTTCAGCGGTATATACACTATTAACAAAACTTTCTGTTGTTAACTTAGTTTTCATCTCTCCATAAAATTGTTTCATATAAGCAGCTGCAAACCAATACATTCATTAAATTACTTAAATTCATATACTTTTATTTATTACTAAAAACGGATGGTATGTGTCTTATTATAAGGTACTTGGGATGAATTCGTTCTTTATGCGTCTTGTACATGAGCAAAGTACATACATAATTCACATCCAGAGCATTATGCATTATGTTGAATTTGTTTTCTATTTAATGGTTTGAAAGGAAAAGGCAACGCCTAAACCAATTGACCCGAATGATTGCAAAGGGTATAAGTTTTAACAACACGGACATAAAGTATATGACTTTTCAATAACACTGAGTACCAAGAGAAGAAGAAAAATTAGCAAAGAGAGTATGTATGTATGTATGTATGTATGTATGAATGTATAGGCGAACATTGACAACCCAATCACAACTGAACTTAAAATAGACTTGATTCAAGTCTCATTATTGAATTACACCATGAGAAAATATAACGTTGCTATTCTAAAACTTCCTTTCAAATAAAAATATTAATTACACACAAGCGCGCGTGCACAGACATACGCACACACATACACACATACGCGCGCACACACACACACACACACACACACACACACTCACAGAAGTATATGTGTGTGCCGTGTTTTATGCTTCCTTGCATTTTAATATCTTTCTTTAGATAAATCTATCCGTTACATACAAACATACATATATACTCACGCAGACACTTGCGAACATAGATATATATGTGTATGCCTGAAAATGTAGAGTTATCTGAAGAAATATATTAATATGCATAGAAATATCATGCAAATATACGTATGTACATATGAATATGCATACATATATGTGTGTGTGTGTGTGTGTGTGTGTGTGTGTGTGTGTGTGTGTGTACACATGTATATATGTATACATACATACATATATATATATAGCCATATATATATATAAATACATACATACACACTCACGTGTGTCAGAGAGAGGTGGGAGAGAGTGAGAGAAAACTTGATATTCTTTCCATGTGTTCGTATGCTTTTAACAATTTTCCT
>NC_068982.1:25721391-25724352 GCF_001194135.2 Octopus bimaculoides
ATAAATATATAGGGATTGACAGTAACCTGCTTCTCCAACATACTGAGAATTCAGAAATAGCAGTCAAAGAACTACTGATTTCAAAACTACAAATTAAGGCACACACAGAGAAAGAGTTAATCAGATACATGCAGACGTGAATTAATATTGGCTTCAAATGTGAGCACAGAGCAGTAGTCTTTTGCGGGGAGGGGGCCAAGTTGATTAAAGCGATCCCAGTGCTTAACTGGTACTTATTTCATCCACACTGAAAGGATGAAAGACAAAGTCAACCTCGATGCAATGTGAACTCAGGACGTAGAGATTAAAAGATGCTAAGCATCTTGCCTAACATGCTAACTATTCTGCCAGCTCACCGCCTGTATGTGAATTATTATTACTGACGCCATAATTATTATTATTATTATTATTATTATTATTATTATTATTATTATTATTATTATTATTATTATTATTATTGTTACTATTATTAATACTATCATCTGCGGAGTACGACGGACGTATTTTCGAACGCTCTGAGTAAACCCTCTCTATACGTAATTGAGACCGAACCAATTAGACAGAGTGTAGAGGAGCATGGAAGGGCGAAAAAAGAAAGAATAAAAGCATGCTGAACTAAATATTTGAGTAATGACACTGTTGGATTGAAGTACTGTCACAGTATTATCAAATATATGTTATGGCAGGAAAGGAAGTTCCGTCTACGTATATTTTTCCATAGTTTTACACACACACACACACACACACACACACACACACACACACACACACACAAACACACACACACGCACACATGCGCACACGCATGCGCTCACACACACACACACATAATTGAGACACGTAATTGAGACCTTGGCAATACACTACTCATTATCATCATCATCATCATCATCATCATCCATTTCCTCCCTCCCTCCTCCTCCATTTCTTCCTCCTCTTGTCTCCTCTCCTGTCTTCTTCCGTCTCCTCCCCTCCTCCTCCTCCTGTCCTCTCTCCTGCCCTCTTCCGTCTCCTCCTCCATCTCCTTCCCATCTCCTTCCCTACTACTACTACTACTACTACTACTACTACTACTACTACTACTACTATCGGTAATAATAATGATCATTCCTACTACAGGGACAATACCTGAAATTTTGTGCGTAGAGCCTAGTCGATTACATCGACGTCAGTGCAAGACTGGTACCTATTTCCTCTACCCTTTGGCGAAATTTGAACTCAGAACTTAAAGACAGACGAAATGCTACTAGGCCGATTCATCACATGAAAACTATTGACATTGAACTAAGCATTCCATACAAAGAGGGACACTGATCGGTTGTACTTGTCCAGAAGAAATGATGGGAGACTTTTGATTAGTCGTTAAGTGTTGAATCAGAAGTAAGAAGTTTCGGGTGATATGTAAAAAACAAAACCGTGGAACCATTGTTGATGTTAGTGATAAAGTTCAGCATCATAAAACTTGATAATTGTGTTGAGAGAGAGAGGAAATGAAAGAAGAAAAATGCACGAAAAACGAAATGACAAGGGTAAGGAAAAGAGAGATGTACGGTCAATGTGGGCATCCTTCACGAACCGAACGCGCGATGCTAAACGATTCCGATATGTGGACGTTTACGTTGACCACCGAAAAGATGTCGCTGTGCATTGCAATGATTCAGCCTCTGAAAATGGGACCGAACCAAACCACCGCGAGGACAGCCTCTAAGTATTGATGGTCGATCCAATCGAAAGGTTTTGATTTGCCCAAACTGATCAGTGCTCCACCCATGCTAGATTCCTTCCCTACCTTCTATAGGAAATCATGTGTGTGTGTGTGTGTGTGTGTGTGTGTGTGCGCGCGCGCATGCGTGTGTGCATGTGTGCGTGTGTGTGTGTTTGTGTGTGTGTGTGTGTGTGTGTGTGTGTGTGTGTGTGTGTGTGTGTGTGTGTGTGTGTGTGTGTGTGTGTGTGTGTAAAACTATGGAAAAATATACGTAGACGGAACTTCCTTTCCTGCCATAACATATATTTGATAATACTGTGACAGTACTTCAATCCAACAGTGTCATTACTCAAATATTTAGTTCAGCATGCTTTTATTCTTTCTTTTTTCGCCCTTCCATGCTCCTCTACACTCTGTCTAATTTTATATTCTTCTTTCCTGTCTTTCTTACTTTAAACTAACTAATTTATTTCTATCTCCGAGGATTATCAAGTTGTCTGGCTTCCTGTTACTATATGTCACATTATAAACAACATGCGCAAATACTCGACTTCTTGACCTCAATTCCTAACCACCAGCTCAAAAATATCAACACTTATTTGTAGCGTTTTAATTTCATATAAATGCATGATATTTAAGAAAATTCCACTGCTTGTGCATTCACGACGAATATCATTTTAGCCAAATTAAATATATAGACAATATAGATTATTAAGAATTCTTCTCACTACTCGCTGATATCATCTGACGTGCGTGTGTTGTATATACACATATTCCATAAGAAGTCGTTCTCCGACATGAAATCCGACGACAAAATGCTAGGCTGACACATCGCTTCTTTGTACAAACGAATTACACAGGTTAGTTATATCTGGTTGTGTTTTTAAATGCATGCTTGGTAACATCTATTGCAAGGGGCACACATCATTGCCACATCTGTCTAAAAACTGTAAGCTGCTAAGAGGACTGAAAAGAAACAAACATCCGTGCTGCTCGTGTTTGAGAGAATATCCAACCTAAGGCATTATTCGAAATTGAATCGCAGCCATTCTATATATAGGTGAATTATAGTTTTTCGTTAAATCATTTATGTTTTTCAACATGTACGGAAATAGCCGAAGCCATCCCTACCTCTCTTTATATATGCACATTTAAATTTGCCGCCAGGCAGAAGCATGTTGAAATCTAATAAGGAAGCTTAGTTTTCTTTCACTCGTTGATATATATATATATATATATATATATATATATATATA
>NC_068982.1:25724515-25726034 GCF_001194135.2 Octopus bimaculoides
TATATATAAGCAATTATGAGGATAAGTAATTATGAGGATAAGCAATTATGAGGATAAGCAAATTAGACACAAAAAAATTTACAGCAGAAAAGGCTGTGGTCGGCCCATATCTTCTACGTGACTCCATGAATACGGACCGCTATCTTCAGATGTTCGAATATTACGTGTGGCCCACGGTAAGAATTTCATATTATACTGATTTTGAATACCCTTGAATAAACTGATGTCTACATATCAATTTCTCCATTTTCTTCTTTTTCTCATTCATAAATAATTTAAATACTAATATCCATCAATTCAAAACGTAGGCAAATGAAAATAAATCTTCATATTTCAACGTAAGCACCGGTGGCGCCAAACAGTTTTCTCAAACGGACAGGGATGGAATGAACAACCTTCTGAAGGATGTTGACGGGTATATCATTGAGAACTTCCTGAACCTGTGTCTCCAAGTCCTCCAGTGTGCGAAGTTTTGTCGTGTACACCTCCTCTTTTGAGTAACCCCATAGGTAAAAATCACATGGTGTAAGATCCGGACTTCTTGGAGGCTATTCATGAGGTCTGTGTCGTTCCATCGAACGTCCTGAAAGATGTTGGTCTAACGACGCACGCACAGTTAGTGCAAAATAGGGCGTTGCAACATGCTGCATGGATATCGGGTCGCCAATGTTATCCTAGACACCGTTGTCCACACGTAATGTTTTAACACCTGAAGATAGCAGTCCGTATCCATGGTGTCACGTAGAAGATATGGGCCGACGACTCTTGTTGCCGTCATTTCGCACCACATGGTCACTTTTGGTGGAACTTGCATCCTCTCAACCGTCATATTCGGATCCTTATCACACGACGCGCAGAAAGGGAAGTTGAGACGATTGATGAAATCACCAACATGGAATACAGCCTCGTCACTCCAGAGGATGTTTTCAAACAATTCAGGCCAAACTAGCATTAACTCCGCATATTCCATTCTGCGGCCATGGTCTTCAGGTTTTAGCTCCTGTACGTAATGGGGTTTCCACGGACAACAATTCAATTCTTTATGCAACACCGTACGTCTTCTTTGTTTTCTTAGTCTCCTTTCACGAGCTGATTAACGTGTTGATTTTTGTGGGCTGCGATTAAACGTTTCCTCCACGGTTGCCACGTTCTCCGCTGATCGGGATGTGGTTGAACGGCCACTTCTTGCATCGTTCACAGAGCCCGTGGTCATCAGCTTTGCATGACAACTTTTTATGTTCCCCGGACTTAGTATTGCATGCTTCCCTTTCCATGTACGTCACCATCTCTGAACCAAAATAATGTAATTCCACACTTCATAGCGTGCTGCTATCTTAGCTCGCTCCTGGTCAGTCAAGCGACCGGCCACCTGGAAAATAAGAAATAAGACAATAAGAAAATAAGAAATCCCTATTAATTTTGTCTGTTTAAAAGTTGTTTTCGTCATGACTTCGGTGATACTAAAAATTTTATAAGCAATTTCTAATGCCTAGCTACTTTCCACTCGCCTTGTATGTAT
>NC_068982.1:25726178-25728840 GCF_001194135.2 Octopus bimaculoides
TGTGTGTGTGTGTGTGTGTGTTTTCCTGTCCTTTTTTTAATCATCTAACTGTCCGGATGTTTTGTTGTTGCCTGTTACGTTCATGTTTCATTTTTTGCCTTCTCATATATATATATATATATAGTCAACAGTTGAGATCCAGCGATTCTCAGTAGAGAAGACACTTAGCGCTCAAATGATTCAAACTTAGACTCAGATGTCTTTACGAGTGATCAATTCCCCGGGGTAAAGAAAGACTAGAAGAAGGATGAATTTGAACAGATATGAAGGCAACTGGGGAATAAAAAGTTATTGGATATATTGGATATAACAGCTTGAGCATGAAATACAAAATATATATATATGTATACATGTAAAACGAGAGAAAGCAAAGACGATGAAATTTAAGTAAAATATAAAGATATTTATATCAATAGACCAAGTTACAGAGTACAAACGTCAGAGAAAATTACGGGAAGGAAGAAAGGTATTTTAAGTCCAACAACTGTTTCTGGGGGTTCGGATATCCGTCAAAATGTTGGTAGATCATTCATAATCTATGTATAGACCCCCCCCCTCCAACACACACACACGTGTATATATATATATATATATATTGTTGGAGTAGTGGCCTTTATATTTGTTGGAATGGTGTTCGCTAACATAAATTTCCATGCATGTTAAAACGTGTATATTGCGGGCTTATTCTTCATGAAGCTGAAGTAGTTTTTGATGACAACTACAGCAATGATAACGATGACAGTGCTTACAATGAAGCGGATTACGATGATGATTACAACCGCGGTGATGATAATGTTTTAGAAATTGTCGCAGTAATGGTGAAACTGATGAAATATTTCATCACAAATAAAACATAGATTCACACGTGTATGTACACACACACGCACACATACACATTCACACACATATGTATAGTCACACATACGCTCGACAACACGTACATACATACATACATACATACATACATATCCACGCGTATAAACGCATAAAAATCCACTTTAGCACGCGCGCAAACGCTGTATATCTCTTATAGTAGGAAATGTTGGAAGCTGAATGATTTTACAATTTGATAATTTTATCTTGCCGGCAGAACATTTTTTTGTTCTTTTTACTTCACATTTTTCTCCAATCAGCTATATTTTCAAATTTTATTTTTTTTAATTCCGTCTCGTATCACAATTCTATTTCATTAGAAAAATTATTTTCTGGAGATAAGGCTGCTGAGTTGGAAACAGTATACAAATCATTAAGCGTGTTCACTTAATGACATTCGCAAATTACTATTATTACGTCACAGATAAAATATTTGTTTTGCCCCAGCATATCTGTTGACATGGGCGTTTGCGTGAATATAATTTTCTTCAGGAAAGGAAAAAACTCCGACTCAGAATCTACAGCTGAAACTTTAGTAATAAGGTATATAAATAGTATTCAAGAATATTTACACCTACCAAGAAAGCATTTCATATAAATTGAATGTGAGTTTAGTTGTGGCATTGTTTGCTATTGTCAAAATATTTTTGCTTTTGTTGCTGCTTTTTATGTTTTCTTACTATTGTTGTTGTGCGGCTTCATATCAAATTTGACATGGAAATGGAAGTATTAGCCGAGCGAACAGATGCAATATCTCAGCTTAGCTGAGTTAGCTAGAGAGGAAGGTATTTGGGTTATTAATATTAAATATAAATTTTCCTAGAATATTTCAGGGTGTGATCAGAAACGTGTGCGGTCTGGTAGATGTTACAATTGTTATTTCACTTGCGCTTTTGTTGGTCTTCAAAATTTTTAGGATTTTGCATAGCTCCTAGAGTCTGGAAATGTGTCGGTACAAGTTGGTAGATAATTGGTGAGTGAAGAAGAACTACCTCATTCGAGTAGAAGAACTACCTCATTCGTTTTCAGGGATGTTGCCAGATGCAACCCGGTGGTAGCTAACTTTTCAATCTGCACCTCAATTGTTCCAAATCTTTTGCCCCTGGCAAGGTACGAAATCCCTTGCCAGACTGGTCTCAATACCATTTCTATCTGTGTCGTAGCCATGTTTTCAATTTTTCCAGCTGCCACTGACTACGTCCTATAAACTATCGTTCTTTCCATGTTTGTCTTTAAGACTTCTTCGGAGGGCGGGATCACCTTCACTTCGTTCCTCTCCCTTTTCAGCATTTCCTTATTCTTGTTTATATCTTCCAGCCTTACGTCTTCGTGCTTTTCATCCGTCGATGCAGCATAGCTCCTTTCTTTCAAAGCCTTGTCTATCCTATCCAAGCACTCCACCATCTCCTCCTCTGACGACATATATTCCGAGGAAGGGCAGCCTTCAATACTCGAAACAGAGCAACTCAAAGCTTCACAACTTCTTGTTCGATGTCCCTCCATCAGAAGAGGAAAAGCGTCACACAGCCAAAAAAAAAAAAAAAACACGCACAGAATCAACATATCAAATGAATCCTGGGTAACTGGAAGCAAGCTTCTTACCACACAGCCATACCTGCGCCAATATGTGTGTGTGTGTGTGAGCGTGCATACACATGTGTGTACGTGCGCGTTAATAGATAAACAGAGAGAGCGGGAGATAGATAGAGAGATAGATAGATAGATAGATAGATATCTTTTTATTATAGCCACACAGGGCTAAATACAGAAAATGGACAAATTACAATGT
>NC_068982.1:25731570-25735670 GCF_001194135.2 Octopus bimaculoides
TAAGGCACGCATTTTAGCTCTGACGACGCAACCTTCGTGTTTGGCGTTGAGGTGTTGGTCGAGGGCCATCCTCGCAGCCAAAACGTTGGTTGCGCTGCCAGCTGTAAGTGCCTCTTCTAGTTTTTTAGATAGATAGATAGGTAGATAGATAGATAGATAGATAGATAGATAGATAGATAGATAGATAGATAGATAGATAGATAGATAGATAAACAGACAGATATAGATGTAAATATAACTCGTATTGGTTAATATATCGTGAACCAACTTTTGTAGAGACATTTCCTCTTAGTTTACGAGTACTATTTGTGACAGCTATATAATGTATACTCATCTGCATACAAGCAATCAAAGTACTTCCGTTACGAAATACAAGCAATCAAAGTACTTCCGTTACGAAATAGATATTTTAGAGCCTGCTTTGATTCTGTTCGCACGAATTGGCAAAATAATCTTAGTATGGCAAAAATAAAATATTGCTTGCCCGACATGGAATTCATAACAAGCTATTCTGTTTTTCCTAGCATGTCCCATTCAGTATTAATCTATCCTATCTATTTAAGTATTTTACTGTTGGAGTAGTAGTTGAGAAAGATTGTGACAATAAAGTTTTGTTGAGACTTTGCATAGAAAATTCCTCACTGGTTCACACTTCCTTGTTTGGTTGTCTTTGCTATCCATTTGAAGACTATGTTGCTATTCGAGTTATTGTTAATATAGTTATTTGATTCTTATGGTTGTTCGATGTTGCTTACGTTTCCTTTTATGCTGCTAACTCCTTACTATTTATGATCATATGGTGTACATAATATCCTTACATCAGCCATGTGTAACATCAACTCTGATTTTGTTTTAGGTTATTACTTTTATTCTTAGTTCATGCTGCTTTTTGGTTATTATTTTATTTTTGTGTTTGCTTTATAGTTTTACATTATTCATAATTTGTGTGCATAATGCGTACATAATTTATGTACATAATAAATGTACGTGATTTATGTATACGATTTGAATTTTGTAGTTGTTGTTTTACAAGGTATCAGCAGCTTATGTACTAACGTTCCACAGAAAATATGAGAAACACCCACATACATAAAAAAAAAACCTATTTAATTACCATGAAACTTTAACTTAGGTCTTATGTACTAACGTTTCACCGATGAAAACATTTCGGTTTGTATTGTATAATCAAATAAAACTTATATATAACTCAGTAGTTATTTAGCTAATATGATATATCTAATTTACGTCATTTCATTAAGTATACCATACACAGAGACTTGGTTTAGATTTCTGCTTTAGATTAGGTTTGATCAATATGATCGCAGGAAATCTATTTTATTTCGTATAGGCTTAGAAACATTTCTTTTTTTTTTTGCCTTTATTTCTTTTTTCTGTCAGTTTATCCTTGAAACTAATATATGCCTTGAGAATATTAAAGTACTTCCTATCCACATTTTTATTTTGTTTTGATATAACTCGTTTTGAAACACAACCTACGTAAAATACATTTCATTAATCTCATTATCAAAACAGGATATTTGTCAGCATTCGAAGTTAAAAAAAAAGGAAACAGAAATAGCAAACTATATAGTTACTATTTGTGGCATTTCCTTTCAAATTAATTTCTACAGCAATCTAAAAAGTTATTTTTAAAAGTTTTCTTATAGGCTAGTCAGAGAAGGGAGGGTAGCGCCCATGAAGTTATTGCAAGGTATCTCAATCAGGTTGATGGAAGAACTAGCTGTGATTACCATCAATTTGCAAATAAACTGAATAGATTAATAAAATATAATTTCCCGTCTGAGCCGGGATGTCGGATTTCTGCTATGTTGCTAGTCAAAGCATTTTAATGTCTTTGAAACAAAAGGAACTTACGATAAAATTATTTTGCAGCTTACATGTAAAGCCATGTTCCTTGCTCCAAGATTTACAATGAAGACGAAAAATCCTTATACATTATAGTTATTTCTCCAACCTTTCATGAATCTATGATGACATAGAACTATTCGTTCTCTTCAATGTAGCGAATTTGTCACTCTTCAAAGAAAAAGAACTATCATTGCCGTTACAAATCAATTTTTGTAACAATAGCAGCCTGGTACATTACATTCACTGGAATAATTACAATTTATTGAACAGAATTAAATTTACTTTCATTGAGAAAGAATTTCACTATTAGAAAGTTAACCATTAGCATACAGAAATTCTAAGAACTTGTTGGCAGCTCAAGGCTTCAATACCTTATTAGTGATTTTATACTACCTCATTTAATTAATTCTAGTGCGTTATGCTTCGTTTTAATCGATAGTTTATCAATAATTTACGTTCGTGGTATATGTGTATACATTTCTTATGTAGATGGCGACGAAACTATATCAACGACAAATACGTACAATTCGATTATTGGTAACAAGATGTCGAAATTAAATGTGAAAGGACATTGACTTATATACTCAGTTTATATATTTAGTTACATGCTCACTTTGTCTTAGTTGGAACGGTTATATGGGAAACATTTCGCTGGTTTTTATTCAGTATTGAAAGACTAAGTCTTTACGGAGATTCAAGAATATGTAGTCTCTTTAAAAAATTACACAAAGTTTGATGAAAAGAAATTATTGCCTCGTTGTACCACTACAAGCTTCTTCTGGGCAGAATTCTCCATTTCTACCACTTCCTGTCTACGCAGCGTTGTAGAAACAATAATTATTTCTAGGTTCCATATATTTACTTTTACGAAATTATGCCCTTCAGAAATTTAGAGATATAACTATTATTCAAAGATTCCAAAAATATACACTTTACGTGGTTGATATTATGCTGACATTCTTGGTGCTAATAGTGCTAGTGTTTTCTGTGCTAGAATTTTTGTTGCTTCTGTCAAATTGGTAGACATTGAGGAGGCTTAGAAAATTTATATACATTGAATGTTTAATTCACTGAAACTAAAGTGCCTTAATGTATAGAAAAATAATTTTAACTCTCAACTATTCCCAACGTTCCTCCTGACTTTATGGGAACTAACACACTCCACTTGATAGATTTTGAAAATGCAAGATATCAACTTAAATCTTCAGAAAATTGCAACGGGTTTTCGATGGAATATGTAACAACTAAATCAACCACGCTATTCCCAATTATCCTCATATTTTTACATGAAACTGAAATAGAAATAAAGAATAGTAAAAACAGAAAATTACAAAATATTGCAGAAACCTTTTAACTATTACATGCTATCTGTTCGCCAATAGATCTCGCTGATATTTTAGTTCTAAAGTTTGCATGGGTTTTGAAAATAACTGTCATAATAAGTTACAGAAAATTTACTAACAACCCGTCCAGATCGAACACTGCCTTTCATCAACTGATGTCGGTGAAAAAAGTTCTGTTTCAATACTGCGTTTGATTTGATTGATAGTACACATCACACTAAGTTTAATATATTGTGCTTATATTATAAATTAACATTTATCACAACAGAAAACCACACACAACCAAAGAAATAAACAAGCAAATAAAGACGTAGACACATAAATGAACGCATATCTTCGAACTGATTGTGAAATATTCGAAAGATACTCATCATATTCCTTCAAAACCTTCATACAAAACTGAAACATTACCTAAAATATGACTACATATCATACATCGTATAATATGTTCCATGCGCTTTTGTTGATATTTTTCACATGTTTAAGCTTAAATAAAATGATACGATTTAGCGCAAAGAATATCTAAAATTATCACGATTAAGCCCGTGGGATTTAACTATGTTTCTGTATTTATGTAAATATGATAATTTGCTAAACTTGATTGTTTGAATTTATACAGTTGTGCAAGTTTGTAACTTGTAGTATATATGCAATTGTTGTGAATACAGAAGTCATTCTTCTTCCTCTGTAATATAGATATTAGATTACTTATATCTCCGAATATCCCTGATTTGCAAATGTGTCTAGAATATATAACAGGTCGTAGGCAATTTTAAACCTTCCCAGCAACCAAAGAAAGCAATACTACTCTACTAGAGCTATTATTATCTTATTGCATAATACAGTTGTGTACGTGTGTGTGTGTGTGTGTGTGTGTGTGTGTGTGTG
>NC_068982.1:25735743-25740567 GCF_001194135.2 Octopus bimaculoides
GTGTGTGTGTGTGTGTGTGTGTGTGTGTGTGTGTGTGTGTGTGTGTGTGTGTGTGTGTGTGTGTGTGTGTGTGTGTGTGTGTGTGAAGGCGTTCAGAAGTAATTTCTTAGCTACCTCACAAGTATAACTAAATTAATTTGAAAGTTACTCTTCTAATACTTCCCTAGTTCGTGTATTTTAATATCGTTTTCAAATGAAAATCAAACAACGATTGTCCTTTGAAAGACAATGTGTGTCTTAACATCATATTGCAACATACTATGAAGAACTGTATCATCTCTATTATTATCTCAGCGTGGTTTCATTGGAGCTTCTGCTGCGTCACCAACTCCGTAGTTCAGATGTATTTGCAGCATTCTAATTTGAAGATTTGAAGTGTGAGTTGTCATTACCTTGTTTTGTTTTGCTTTTTCTTTCTGCTGCTTCTCACATTACTTTAGTGATTCGTATATTTGTTGTGTAGAATGTATCGTATTGTAGTGATTGAATTTGTATGTGATGTGTGAACTATTGCATGTGATTTAGAGATGGGAGGTAACTTTGTAGAATACTGATTGTGCAATTCGTGTCTACGGATTGTGTAGAATGTATTGTGTGAAGTGTTTTATGGCGTTCATGCTTTTGCGTTGTGTGAGTTATGTAATGCTATTGTGTAGTGGTTAAGCAGAGTATGTGTTTTGTAGTTTGTGCTATAGTAACGGGATTCAATTGAGCATCGATTACTATAACACGAAGATAAAATACTTTCGGCTTTGATATAATAAACGGCGATCGTATGAAATGTGCTTTGAAGGTTGTTTCGAAGTAATAGTTGGCGAATGTGTGCTGCAGAATATGCTTTGTGTTGTGTGGAGCGTATTAAATATTTTGTGTAGAACGTTTGTTATGTAGGTTGTGTTATTGTACATAGTGGTAGTCACGTAGAATATTCTTTTGTGAAAGTTGTATCATACTAATAGGTAGCAGTTATGCCTTATATGCGGTGATGTCTTGTTTAGCTAGAGTACGCAGTAAGTTGTACTGCTGAATTCGTAATAAGCTGGATTATTGCAGCGTCTACGAGCACTACACTTTAATGATGTATAATTGTAATCCCTTGTATTTTGTTTACTCATTCATGTATTTTTCTCTAATTATCATAGGTATCATTTTTACTCGCATACCATACATCCTTTCTTTATTTCTGCTTCACGATCCGTACCAGTGATAATCCTCCGTCCTCTTTTGGTATAACATTTTAGTCAGAGAGATTGGGGTATGCATCAGAATACATACATTTTCAACATCGTCTTTGTTCTCCTTATCAGTATGAAGCGGTTTGTGACAAGTTATTATATTTATAATATTGTCCCATACCGAGTTGGTTACATGTTTAAAGCACTTATTTACACTTTTCGTGTAAAAGAATTGATATATTATGAAATGGTGGTAGCTGCCTACCCAGCCATGTATGAGCATAATTTTTGATTTCACGAACATTCTGCTGTCAGAAGTGATGTAATCAATTCTTTCTTTATGCTGATTCCATAATCTATCCTTCTGCGATTTTCATTTTAAAGTTTTCAGTGAATCGTCATTGCCTATATGCAACTAAAATCAAACATCCTTTTCTAATTTTTTTTCGAAAGTATTTAAGACATTTTTAGATTTCAATCAGGTTTATTTCCACCATTTTGTCGTGAATTGCAAAATATTGGCCACCGAATCTTTTCTCATTGTTTTAAATTTAAGGTATTTTGGTGCTCTTTTTCCATCGTATTTTCTATATATTTCTAACCGCTTCTCTGTATTTTTCCTGTGATGCAATTAGCTCCCAGTTTTTCTTTTTTACAATGTCATTATATATAAGTCCCTATATTTCCTTTATAACCACTCACAAGAGTGACTGTTCTTTTGCTTTCTTCAAAGAAATTTTAAAACTCATTGTTGTTTCTGTATAAAATACTATATTGATATTAAAGGCTTCCTGCAAGTAAACTTATCTTGCCTGTATCGGATTCAAGATAGTGGCTCCAGAATGCCGTCCCATTTCTAAACACTTCACTTCACTTAACTGACAATTTAATATGCTGAAGCTGTAGATTATAACTCGAGTGGATGGCATATTTATTCCTCTTATCTCATCTCTGGCATTAAATTAATTTCTTTTTCAATATTACTCTAACTCTTCTGAAAGATTCTTTATTAATTGTTCTCTTTTATTTCTCTGCGTGACGCATTTTATCACTCTCGTCTATTCTTAATTATTCATATTTCAATGTCTGAATGTAATTTAATATTTTCCGGTTTTATCAGTTTGTACTTTTTGGCACATTAGTGTAATCCTATTTCTACTTTGATATTGTGACTCATTCCACGCACAATTTCAATACGATCTCCAGTTGGTTGTTGTCTCTTATAAATACTTTTAAATCACCATTACAGAGAAGATATTTTATAATCGTTTAACAGTATTTATAACTACTGATTCTATCATCCAGAAAATGCAAGGTTAAGCAAAATTATAGAAGAGATAAGGAGTCAGCCTGAAGGATTCATCTTTTATAGGTATAAAACATGTGTAAAAGATTCATCTTTTATACATCTAAATTTTTAAGCTTTCTTTACCTTGCAGTATATAGTTGCTTTCCTCTTTGACAAGACATGATTGATACAGTTTCTTAATACTTAAGTCAAATTCATTGTGTAGTCAGGAATATACTGCAATATTCGAGTGTAGTATGTGATTAGATGCTTTTCAGTAATCAATGGATACCATATTTCTTTCCTCTTTGTTAATTTCCTGGTTTGTTTAGTTATTTCCTTATAAACAAACATCTCTCCCCAATTTCAGCTCTGACAAGGTGTCATTCATTTCCTGAAGAAAAGACCGTCTTTTACAGAGTATCGACGTAAGTTTATGGTATATATTCAGACAAACAGATTATTAATTTATCAATATGCAATTCTGAGTGCTTCTGGTGCTCTCGTTTGTTGGAATCAGTATTGTCTTTCCTCTGGTTATCAATCTGGCATGGAATCTGGTCTATTAACTAATTTGATGAATGTCTTTGTAACTGGTTCATGATTGCATTTCAGTCAGAAACTATCAATTACTTGACATTTTCAGTTCTCTTGCAGTATTTCTCACGTTGGTAGATTCCTAGTTAGTTATATTAGCAATACTTGAAATTTTATTCCATATCCTAATCCCTTTTTTCATCCATAGTATTATTAACTGTGTTTAATGATTTTCGTTCTATATTTAAGTATAAGTTGTTTGCATGTCATCTAATCTATTATTGTGTTTTCCGATATCTTTGTAACATGTTTTAGTATTTTTTTTTCTTTTTCAGATACCGGTTTATCGTGATAGAGGCGATCACTCTTCCTTAGCGTGTTTTACATGACTGTACAAAGATGATTTGCTTAAGCTTTTCCTTTTATTTTTAGGACTTTTTTTCTCTTTTATTGATATTATAATTTGTCATGATTATTACTTTGTGTGTTGTGAGAAGATATTAGAACCCATTAGTTTCCATTTCGTTAATTTATATATTTCTGATGGATTTTTCTCAATGTTAATTCTGGTAAATCTGTTCTCATGTACATTTATTATTATTGGTAAGAGATGTGATCGGTGTTTTATTCATGTTGATGCTGGAAATCTGCTTGGTTATTCCGTTGTTCAGGTGGAAGATGCTCATCTTTGGGTTTTTTGTTCATGTTTCTATATCTGGTTTTACTTTTTTGAAATATGTAATACCTTGTATGTAATATCTTTGTTGAAATATGTAATACCGTGTGTAGTTGAATCCTTTTTATTTTTATTATCATTTTAAGGCTCATCTATTATATGTTTAGCCATTTCTCTTACGTTATTTTCTGTCTTTTTTCTAAGACATTTTTTAAGTGTGTACATGCCTCTGTGTAGTCCATTAATTAGTTTGATCTGTTTTCTTTTATTTATTACTCGTGTCTTTTTGTATGAGTCATTCTATTAAGTCAATTCTGACTATAATTTCAATGGAAAATCTGCAGAGAAATCCTTAATAAGTGATTAATAGCAATGCTAACACAGTAGGACACAGTAATTGACTTATTGAACGTTTAATATACTTTCAAGTATATTATGGCTGCATAACGAAATGCAGTGCTTCTTCATATCATCAATATTTACGTACCAGCTGCCAGGAATGTTTAGTATGTAAAATTGGTATATCCACTATTGTTACACCGCTTATTTGAGTAATGAGTTCGTGGATATTTAATGGGTTGGATGGGTGCTGATGAAGAAACAGGAACTCCTGAAATGTGACATATATAGCAATTAACCATTTTACATCTTCGGTGTTATTGTCGTTTACATTAGGCGTACTCGAATACGAAACGTCGTAACAAATCATTACTTGCAGTAATTTCTATAGATAATCTGTAGAGTTGACCTTAAAAAGAGAAACATACGAATATTGAGTTCTACCGCAATGCCATAGTGAAATATATATATTAGTATCTATGTGTACATCTATGCATCTATATATGTGTTTGTGAGAATGTGTGTGTGCGTGTACACACATATAACGCACCCGTGTCGTTTCCATCCATCATCCGTTCCCTCTCTCTACATATATGTATATGTACCTTAATCCCCTGAGATTGCAGATACTATTTCTGAATCTCTTTGATTCTTTAGATGTGCTGGCCTCCTGATAATTAATCGATATTAATTAATATATGATTAATTACCAGATTTTATAATAATATTTTACCCATTACCCATGTTCTCATACTGAATATATACGACGCAGTAAATATTTTCTGCAGATATATTCCTGGAATTAGCGC
>NC_068982.1:25740814-25747769 GCF_001194135.2 Octopus bimaculoides
ATATATATATATATATATATATATATATATACATATATATACATATAATTATATGTATATGTGTATATATATATATATATAATATATATATATACATATACATATGCTATATATAGTATATATATATGATACATATATATTATATATATATATACTTATTTATATATGATATATACATATTTATATATAATACATATATATATTTATATATACATATATATTTCAATATATATATATACGGGGATTGGACAAAATAATGGAAACACCTTAAAATTCCAAACAAATTAATTTTAATATGGGGTAGGACCGACTTTGGCAGTAATTAGAGCATGAATTCTATGAGGTATGGCTGCATACAAAGTTTGAATTGTTTCCAAAGGAATTTCTGTCCATTCTTCAGCTGAAACAGAGTCAAGTTCTTGTAGTGATGATGATGGAGGATATCGACTCCTTACCTGTTTTTCTAAAATGCACCATAAATGTTCAATAATTTTGAGATGTGGGAACTTTGGTGGTCAGATTCCCTGCCCTTATTCTTGTATATTTGGAGATAGACAGACAGACGTATAGACATGTATATATGTGCATGTATATGTATATTCAGACAGAATATAGATTGTATTGATTCTCATTATACATTTCCGCTATATGTGTAAAGGAATATGTCTCAAGGAAGTGTTATTCATATGTAATCCAAATAAGGTACAGTTCCCCATATGACATTTAGTAAAGGCAAATTTTCTATGAACTGACAAAATTGTCCAGTTGTCTATCACACGAAATGAAGACGAGAATAACTCGAATAATATCAGTTTCTTGATATTTTAGGAAAAAGACAAAACGATGAATAACGTTAAAGTTTGATATGCTCGCCTTAATGTTCGATATACTCACACAAGCGCATGTGCGGGCACACACTCATACACGCACAAACATGCACACAATCAACCAAGAACATCTTTTAGCAATAGAACCGTCTTAATTGGTTTCAGAATTAAACCTACGCACAAATATCAATTGGAAACAAGGAAAGAGTAAAAAGAAACTGAGAAAAAACCTTAACTGGATTAACAACTCTTGAATCATTAATCAAATTATGATCATTCGCCCCTTTAATAAATACCGAATGACAAAAGTAGAAAAATAACATTTAATCGGCAAACGCAAAATGCAAATAAATGAACACATGGAAGCACTACGTTACATACACGTCAAGAAACATGAATAAGCCAACAAACAGTTCTCAGCTGAATATCGCGATGACGTCCAACGATATATTCAGTTTTAATAATCATTTATATAGACATACATACATACGTACAATGTGTGTACAGAGTGTGTGTGTGTGTGTGTGTGTGTGTGTGTGTGTGTGTGTGTGTGTGTGTGTGTGTGTGTGTGTGTGTGTGTGTGTGTATCTGTGTGGGGGGGGGCTCCCAATCATGAGGTAGTGAGTTCGATTCCCGGACCCGGTTGTGTGTCATGTTCTGCTCTTCAGCAAGACACTTCATTTCATGTTGCTCCAGTTAACTTTCTAGGTGCAATCCCATGGTTATTCAAAGTCTTGTGGGTGGATTTGGTAGACAGAAACTAAAAGAAACCCGTCGTATGCATGTATGCATGTATGTATGTATGTATGTATGTATGTGTTTGTGTGTTTATTCCCCCCACACACACACACACACACATAAAGCCATCGCTTGACAACCGATACTGATGTGTTTATTCCCAGTAACCTAACGGTTCCGCGAAAGAAACCCATAGAATAAGTACTTGGCTTACAAGTACTTATTCTATCGGTTGATTTCTTCGACTAATAATCTTTAAGACGGTGCTTCAGCATGGCCGCAGTCAAATGACCGAAACAAATAAAAAAATAAAAGAGTAAACATACATACAGACAGGCACACAGGCTGGTAGGTAGGTAGGTAGGTAGGTAGGTAGGTAGGCAGGTAGGTAAGTAGGTAGGTAGGTAGGTAGGTAGGTAGGTAGGTAGGTAGGTAAACCTACTGGTATATCAGATGTTATGTAAATAGAGAGATATATTAATAGATATACAAATAGATAGATCGCTGAACTAAAGTGAAATGAAAAGAAATGTAAATTTTCTTTGTCGTTAATTCGGACTGAGCCTTGTTGGTTGTTGGACAGCTAACAATGTATTTTGTTTACATATTTTTAATTATTTCAGATTCCCTCTCTTAACGCATGCACCTTAATACAATTAATTCACGTCTGCTTAATCGAAACATCTGTTTATAAAATATGGACAAACGACAGACGACATTAGCTAAAGAGGGAAAGAATGAAAAGGATTATACTTCAAAAAAATAAACATGTACTGCATATAGGATGTGTCAGCCACCAAATAATTGCATTTTAGCTACTTCAGTAACAGGTGAACAAGATGGAATGTGCTTCCAGATAATTCGCATGAAGCTAGCTCCAAATGACTCCAACCTTCATTTCAGAATGAGTTCAGTTCCCTGTAAGGCCGTCCTACTCTCTGATAATAAATAAAGCACACAGACATTTAACAAAATTATAAATAGATAACATTTAATCAATATATATTAATAAGTTTAATCTTTTGAATTCGTCTTTTATTTCCTTAAACTATGAAGCGCATTATATGTAAAACTTATTACAAGGAAGTAAATAAGCAATACCTTATCAAACGGCAGGATAACAAAAGAGATTTTTGAAACTCCTTGTTTGTGTTCGATATACTTTCATAATGTTTTCAAATGTGCTGGCTTATACCGTGGAATATTTTTCACGGGTCCTGCTAGTATTTATAGTTATATAACATTCTTCGATTAGTCTCTTCTTATTCTTTTCTAATGTTATCTTTTATTCATTTCAAAATTCTCCACTTTTCTTTCCTTTCGTTTTATTTTTTTCTTTCGTCCTTCCTTATTTAATTCCTTACATTTTTACCACACTACCTACCTTTCATAGTCTACGGGATTATACTGTATTTAAACCGGCAAAGAGTCTTTTGCTACTCAGTTGCAGGGGGAGCCCAAAATGTTCCTTTCTTTTACATTTTTTCTTTAATCCAACTCGGCAAGGTAACATGCCCTTATTTTGTCTTCTTCTAATTCCGATTTATGACAAGTCTCTACTAGTCTGATTCTTTATAACTATTAATAACCTTTTATTTGCTCAATGCTTTTCTTTCTCATTTTCTTTTTCTCCATTATTTCTTACTTTTCTCTCTTCTACTCTCCCTTCGTCGCTCGATATCTCACATTCTTTCCTACTATCACTATTTGTAACTCACCGTCACTAACCCACATTTCCTCCGTCTTTTATTGGTGTTTCTATACTCTCAAATACCAGTCCGCTACCGGATAGGTCTAATTTTGATACTCCTTCCCAAAAACAGTTCCGATGAGGTAGCAGAAAGGCTATAACTTCGATTCACATAGATTTCATGTTTACGTGCTCATAATTTTTTTCTATGTTTTATGTGTAATATAACCTCAGTACACATATTTGCTTTCGTATCTATTCTTACATCAACCTGTCGCTGAATTTTTGAAACAGATGTAAAGAACTACTTAAATTGTTACATTTATGGCTACGTTTGTATGACATCTTTTGTAAACTATATCAAATATATAATCTTATATATACATGTTTGTGCATTTGCTTTACTTTTATTACATGTTTATTACACTGCTTGTAGCCAGCTCTTCATCTGCGTAATTATTTTACCCAGATTAGAAAGCATTCTCCTTACTCTAGCGTCTACTCAACCATAAGAAGTATACATTATGTAATATACATAATGAATTAATTGTATTAAGGTGCATGCGTTAAGAGAGGGAATCTGAAATAATTAAAAATATAACTAAATAATTAAAAATATAATTTATATAACTATAAATATATATTAATAAATGTATATATATGCACATCACACACAAGTACATACGTGCATACACATGTAGGCGTATATACGACAAATCTGAACGTTATATCACATGTCAACCATAATGCATTTGCCAACTTAATATTATGTGGTAGACAACATTAGCACCAAGTGATACGGAATGGAATCCATCTCAAAAAACTGCATAGATGCAGAGTCTCCTTCTTACCAACAATTAAAATTCATGTCCATTATTGCACCATTTTCACTATTTTATTTTAATTATCGTTATATTTCGTTTTACTTTCAAGAGTAAAAATGTGTGTCAATTTGCATTTTTTAAATGTGTGATTTTCTTCATCCTTTTCATATTTTAAGATGGTATCAATCTGCGTTCACTTTGTGAAGAAGCATGCATTTCCTGTACTAAATTTTCTAATATGATGAAGGTTCCGTTAGTTTACTGTTCTCCCTATATTTTGTTCTATAAATTATTGGTTTCATTTGTGCAATTAATGGAGCAATTTTATTTTCAGCCTCAGTACATTATTATTATTATTCTTTTTTCTTCAACCCGAATAGAAAGAACAAATTTATCCAGAACGCTATTCAAACCCCAAGATGTAGAGCACAGAGGTTATTATCTCAGAACGCTGCTTTTTGCCACATTCCTAGTCAATTTACTGTATCAAATAACGCCTTTGCATAAAATATTTTGGCTAGCACTTGCAAAGCTTTATTTAGGAGAGAGACTTTTTTGTGTATTATGTTGTTTCCTGAGGCTATGCTTCATATATAGCGAGTTAAAGCACGTGATTGTTAGAAACATTAGATGTTTGACAAAATGGCTTCCAGTATACATATCTTTACGGAGCGGTGTCATTTACAATATGTTACTGGTGTCAGTTACAATAAATACTAACTATATACTGGGCAAGTTTTATCAACTATAGAGAGCCCATCTTTAAAGTATGTACGACCTTCAGCTCAGAATTAAAATCAATAAATGTAGAATGGTCGCATTTAATTTGAATATCATTTCTTATCGATTTTTTAAAAAGTTATTTTTAGTTATTAGTTTAATTAGAATGCATCAGTGTGTTGTTTTAGTGCATTCACATCTTTAGTAACAATTTAACTGAAACTGATACAATTTGGATACATTATATTTTGCAAGTAGCAATACTAGCTTAGAAAGAACTGACAAGGAAAACAATTGTTATAAACTAGCGAAAAGAATGAACGCAAAATGAAATGAAGTGATAGCATAATCCTGATGTACATTTATTAAAAAGAAATCCATAATGTTTTGAATTATCCTATTATTCATGCATTATTCTTGAAGTTTATTGAAATATAATATTTTCAGAGAAATCTCTTTTTCTCTCATTATCGCTATATTCCAAAATGTACAAAAACTGCAAAATTAAAATATAAATAATTGAAACAAAAATCAGTCTGATTTTCAAACGGCTGTTTTCATTCAACGACATTCTGGCCTCGTTTCAGCAATTTGTTGGGGTGTCAGAATCACTCGATCGAATCGAGTCTAGTACGTCAAAACTAATCATCCCTGGAAGAATGAAAAACCTAAAGTAAAAGAACACCGTATTGGCCATTACTGTTCAATCAGAGAGTTGCAGGAATAAAGACAGTAGGTCACGGCTGGAAAGTCTTTAGATATACGTAAGTGAACTTAATTAGTGCTCATCTATGGCTAAATAGCAACAATAATTAATGGAATTATATTCACGACTCTAGTAGAATTTAAATTCAGAAAGTGAAACGACACTTCGAAATGCTTGATGAATTCTGTCCGTTATTATACTGTTGTTCCTGACATTGATATATAAAACTACATTCCGGTGGACAGGAGTTCTCAAGGATGCTATTCAGAATCTCTTTAGTGAACATCGAAAAATCTTTTGTAATTTAATTCTCTAATTGAATATAGATTTCAGTTAAGCGAAACAACTTCAATCTGCGTTTCATTTGATGCATTACGGAGAGCAGCACTTGATTTACTGATCTCGATATTGAAACGATGTTAGAAACAATAGTATTTATTAGAGGTAAACAAGTATGTTTGTTTCCATGGCTTCACAAAATTATAATCAATGTCTGATAGGAAAAAAATATCCATTTATGTGTCTGTGTGAGTGATAGTGCTGTGAGAGTTTGTGTTTCTGTGTTTGCATTTTCTTCCATTAGAGATTGATTAAAATTTCATCGTATGTGTATATACATATATATGTATATATATTTGTAAGTGTAGGCATCTGTGTGTTAGTGTAGCTCTCTGTCTGTAAATCTGTGTATATATGTGTATATGCGTATGTCTTTATGGGTGAGCTTATATGAAACAGTATGTCTGCGAAATCCATTTAGAGAACCATATATTATCGATCATTGAAATCAATAACAGAGTGGTTAAAATCTTGGCTTGAACATAATTCATGAATGAACAGAACCATGAAGAATATTGAAATATCCTCGTCAGATTGACAAATCTCACCATCTTAAATGAGGTTAATACTCTATGTAAGCAACAATGATTAACCTACACATTTCAAGCTTACACAGGCAGCCAAATATGTAGAATTAGTAAACATAGACATACATACATACATATATACCTACGTATATACATGTCTGTATGTGAATCATTATCATTATTAATATTAGTTTTATTATTACTATTATTATTATTATTGTTCAGTAGTTTTATTTTTATAATGTGCTTTCACTTCACTACCGAGCGCAGCTCTGTGCGCCTTGGGTATGTGCTGTGGTTTGCTGTGGTGCTCTTATGTTTACTGTATTGAAAGTGTTTTGCGTAAAATGTGTGCAGTACACAGTAGTGCAATTTTCTGTATGTTATATATATTTGTAAGTCCTGGTGTTTTTGTTATGTATTTGTCTGAATATTTTTTTATTATACCTAAGGCACCTACTATGATAGGAATTGTTTCTGTTTTTAGTTTCCACATTCGAGTTATCTCTATTTCCAGGTCTTTGTATTTTGAAAGTTTTTTCCATTTCTTTTAGAGAAACGTTGTCATCTGCTGGTATTGATAC
>NC_068982.1:25751233-25765491 GCF_001194135.2 Octopus bimaculoides
GGAATTCACTTAGATATTCCTTTGCCTGTTTTGTTACTGAGTAAGATGCTTTCTTGCTTTCATGTTTTAAGACAAGTTTTAGCATCCAGTCCTCAGAGTTTTTCAGATAGGTGTCTAGGCCAATTGTGGCTACCTTCATTGATAATGCCAGCTGTAGAAGTCCTCGACCTCCCTCTTTTCTTGGCAGATAAAGACGTTCTATATCTGCCTTAGGGTGGTGCATTCTATGCATTGTCAACAGTTTTCGTATTTTTCTGTCAACATTACATATTTCAGTAATTGACCAGTTAACGATATTATTATTATTATTATTATTATTATTATTATTATTATTATTATTATATTGCGTAACCATACAGAGACTAATAACCTGGTGTAGAACTCAATATACGTTTGGTCCAGAGCACAATATTATATGAGTATAGAGTGGTGTACTCAACTAAGAGTCTACCCTATCATATAGCAGAAACAGCTGTAAGCTAAGGGAGTTACATGACATTCGATTTTTTCCGGTGTCATCACTTTGTTTTATATGTGTGTGTGTGCGTGTGTGTGCATGTACGTACATATATATACATGTGCATATGTATGTATACATACATGCATGTATGTATATATTCTTCTGTTCTTAATTGTTATATTCTTCCTCTGAGGTATGTACTGAACCCCTTGTGACTTCATTGACAGACAACAATATGTGATTGTCATAGAAATCTTGTGGAACACCGCAAGGTGTGTCTCTTCTGCTTTCTATATAAGCATTTCAACAGCAATCTATCATCTTGCCTGAAGCCAATCTAGACAAGCGGGTGAAAATTTGATACGGTTGGGATCTGAACTCAGAGAAAAAAGATCCAGGATAAATACTAGTCTTAGGATTTCTCCATGTATTTAAATGATCTCTAAGCCACATATATGAATTGAAAATATACACATATCTAGTAATATATAACTTGATTGAAAGGAAAAATAAGACTGTTCTGCCAGTAAATTTTCACCGCATATCGAAACCTTGCGTTTCAGAATCTACGTGTACGGGTGGTTTTAACTATAGTATTCATATTGTATGCTAATTTGTAGATGCTTCAAAACATCTTAACCAACGTGGAATTGTTAACATGATCGTTCAAACTATGGTGATTAAAGTGAAGTCTCATTCAAATTATACCTTACAATCTTTAATTTAAATGTGGAGGAACATAGATTAATGTAATTTAAAATATCGTAAAAAGATGGAAAAAAGAATCAAACTAAGAAGCTAGCAGTAGTATGCGTCGAGACGATTTCATCTTGTAAAGTTCCCACACTTTGCTAGGTTTTCTACATGTCTGTACTGAATTCTTGAGCTAAGCACATTTTAGGGGAACCAATTTTGTTTTTATTCTGCCCTTATCCAGAGAATGGCTTTGCTCGAAACATTTCCCCAAGTTATAAGAACATATCTAAATTTGCTAAATTTACTTATTAAATGTTCTACTACAAAAATGTTCTTTGTATGTCGATATAAGCTCACATTAAGGAAAAAAATAATCTTATATCTAGAACCTTGATCTTTTTTTTTTCTTTTCTTTTATCAAGACTCTAGATAATGTTATCATATCGCAAGTGGGTTTTTGTTTTCTTTTTTCATTCAAAATGAACAAGAAATTATCCTCTGCTAAGCAGATATATTGATTATGAACTGGTTCCGTAACGATCGTATGAATAGGATAGGAAACAAAATCTATATCTGGGCAATAAATACCATTGGCCTTGTCGATACTATACACATAGACGAAAATAAAATGAAACAATATGAAGGATTTTATTTCAGAAAGAAGCATGTATTAGGAAAAGAACGAAGTGTTTGAAAAAGAGAGAAATGAACATCTGAATATAGAACACAAAGCATGCACAATATGTGTGAACGCGTGTGTGCGTGCATATGTATATATATATTATGTATATGTATGTGTGTGTGTGTGTAGGTATATGTATGTATATATGCATATATACATATTTACAGATTTAAAAAATCTATCAAATTATTACCATGTAGGATTTCATCACGAAGGAAACCATTCTGATGAGACGGGCATTATGTTTCTGTATTTGGAATACTTAAAACGCCATTTATACATTTATAGTACCCCAGAAACGGCCGTAGATGATATCCTTTACCAGAATTCTCCCGAATCTATATATATTTATTTTATCTACTTATTTATCTACCTATTTACTCCTGAATTTTTAAATTTTGAACTTTCATCCAACGTTTCGCATAAACATCATATTTTTATTCGACTCGAACAGTTCTTTCTGGAAGCCCATACCTCAAATTTTTACCTCTTTATTTGTCACTCCTCCATTCGATAGCTGAACCCAGCGTACATGGTGCATAGTTTTGACATATGACATTTACATGTAATTTTGTTCACTTACTTATAAATTTATATATATATTTATTTCGTTGTGTGTTTTAAATTATGCTTTGGAATTTATATTGATTGCCTAGAAGTGTTCCTTCGATAATTTCCCTTACCCTTATATATATATAAACATGCATGTTATATATATATATAAATATACATACATGCATACATGCATACATGCATACATACATACCTGATGCACAAATGGCATAGAGATGCAGGTAAAGCCGTAATATGTGACAACAGATGCAGACTTTGTAGAGTCAGCACTGAAGATATCACCCACATCATAAGCTGTTGTCCGAAAATGTCATTACGGTATTATCTACCGATGAGACATGACGTTGTAGCTAGGACACTCTATAATGAAATCCGTCGGAAGGATAATCTCGAGGACAAAGAAATAAGAACCCACAATATGGTAGAAGCCATAGCACTCATAATGAAGAGGAATACTGGTGGAATGTACCAGTGAAGACCTTGATAAAATGTAACCACAACAGATCTGATATGATGATTTGGGATAGAGAAGAGAAACTCTGCACAGTTGTGGAAATCAGCTACCCAGTGGATGTTAACATAAAGCTGAAGATCAGGGAAAAAGAGAACATCTATGCTAAACTATTGAAAAATCTGCAGTTACTCTATCCAGATTACAAGTTCAGGTTTATACCTGTAATTATTGGGGCCCTGGAATATGTAACACACTACCTAAATGCCAATCTTGAGAAATTACGCTTCTCAAAACCAGAAAGGAAAAAGCTAATCCGAAGACTGCAGATTCAATCTATCACTGGAACTATAAAAATCTGTAAAACTTTCTAAAAGTTTATCATTTAAATATATATGAGCATGTCAGGATATGCAACTATATGCATGAGAATACAGAAATAAAAAATACATACATACATACATACATACATACATACATAAAAAATACCCTGTTGTTGATGTTGAAATTCCAATGAAAGTGCCTTGGATCTAAGTTAGAAACCGGTTCTTTTTCTATTAGCAAGAAATTTTGAAATGAACTGAATATTTATATTTTTGACACAATATATTGTTTTGTGCCATTCAACAAACATGCATGCGCTGCTAGCCATTTTTGGCAGCAAGCTACTAAATCAGTTATTATGCAATGTTTGTAACGTTTTTGTTACAACAGCTCTGTCTAACAACTTAGAGCAACGTGCCTGCATAAAAGTTTTCACGAAACTTAGTAAATTGACAATCGAAACCCTATTGGACACTTTTTCGGCAGAAACCAGTGGATTTTTGTGACACAAAGGTTTCAAAACTTAATGAGTACCAGTTCAAGGGGGAAGCTAGTTAAAGTTACTGGTCACTAGAAAAAAATGTCAGAAAATGTGGTAAAATTTCGGAACATATCTATAATGAACCTGTCTCCCGCATTTTGTACTTGATGAAAGACAACTTTGTAGGAAAGTTATTAATGATCAAAATTAATAATCTGAGTTTACAGCAACGACCCGATCTGGGGACAAAATAGCAATCATAGCAATGGAAACCCTCACAATCACCAAAGGCAAAGAAAATGTAACATGTCCATAAAACAACGGACAGTATTCTCTCGTTTTGTTCTGTTTTCTGATGTCAAGATAATTTTTCACTGAAAATTTATTTCACAAGAAGTCTATAGAGAAGATAAGCGACAAAGTGGGTGGAATTATGGTGCAACAGCTATTGATTGTTACCTTATTACATCTCGCCCGTTTCCACCTCCCTCAACATGACTCAATATTTGACAAAGAAATAAAGTTGCATATTCTACACACTTTGCACTCGACTAACCTTTCGTCTTGCTACTTTGATATTTTTCTTAAAATGAAATTGAATCTTAAGAGGTACCATTACGAGACAGTAGGCGAAATCACAAGTGATTTAAACGGCAATCAAGAAAAGCAGTTCTGTTGTTCTTTTGAGGCATAGAAGACGCATTAGAGCAGGTGTGTACATACCGAAGATGACAGTACGTAAGTAGATTATGGCTGGTAAATGTGGAATGTGCTATGGCATTTGTTTTATCAATGTAGTTAATAAATATATATTTACTGGAGTGTTGTCCATCATATGACAGGTAATTTGGGGGAATATCAGAAATTTTTCAGGGTAGATATGGATCGTTTACAGATTGCTGTTCGGCGTCTTCTGTTTGTTTCATTAAGCTTTTTCTAATGTCTCAGTACATTACTCGATGAGTACAGGCGCGTCCAAAACAATCAAAGAGAATGACGCTAAAAATAGCCATGATAGTTTTTTGAGCTGCAATGATAGTTCTTGAATTTCTTAGGTCTTGAAGAAGAAATACGCCCCTGTGTCATCCCCTGCCACCAAATTAGAGGGGGGAAATATGTTTTCATTGATTTCAAACACTTCTACATCAGAAAAGACTTCCACCCTTCTCCATCTTAAATCGGGTACCAACTGCCAAGGACCCACTTTGCAAACGCTCTCTGGCACTCAAAGTATTCCATAATCTTCTGTAATGCATTGTATCACAGTCTAGTTGTGAAGCAACCTCACGACTTGTGACTCGTCTGTCTGCATGAATCAATACGTAATGCTCGCTGGGGATCTGTGTCAGGGGT
The DNA here is from genome assembly GCF_001194135.2 of Octopus bimaculoides. Lineage (NCBI taxonomy): Eukaryota > Metazoa > Mollusca > Cephalopoda > Octopoda > Octopodidae > Octopus > Octopus bimaculoides. The sequence goes on from NC_068982.1 coordinate 25,756,254, forward strand.
TGCAGATGGTCTCCTACTCTGTGGTTTGTCTTCAGTGCTGGCTTCTCTTTCTATAACTTCTTCAACCATCTGTGCTTATTGTTCTAGACAATGTTGTCAGATCTTGTAGCCTGTCGTAAATGTCATCTTGAACCCTTCCTTTGTAACAGACTCAATGAAGAACAGGCATAAGTGTCACTGTACAAACACAGGCAATTTGATCGACATGTGTTAGGAAAAGAATTATGATATGCCCACTTTTGCATTACTTTCAGTACAACCTTCGCTTAAAATGCGTTTGAGGGAAAAGAAAGTTTTGTCATATTAAATGATTATACTTAAAATAAGAACTTGTTAATTACTAACACAAACACCCCTACCAATACTTATTCATTTACACATTTATTTTGCTCTTTTTACTACATTGAAATTCATTTCAATCGTACGTTTACCTTTTAGCATTAGAATGAAGATTTATGTTTAACCAAAGACAGCAAAATGAATAAATAGGTCATCTGAATCCATTCGAGAATCAAGCGAAGATCACATGTGTTGTGTGTAGTTTTGAAAATAGAAGCAGAAATTGTGTAAAAATAATAAAAATGACGTAAGAAGATTAGTTACTGATAAATTCCATTGATTTCCTGTCTTGTGAATTCATTTCCTGTTCACTAAAAAGCTAAGAGACATTGCAAACAAAGCAGAGATATAAATCTTTAGTGTATTCCATTTTAAAGCTGGTTTCTAAATTGGACTGAATATATTTCATTTTAAATTATCTTGCTATGAAACTAAACTTCTAATAATGAATTTTTCAACAAGTTACATAGAAAAACGGTAGAGATAATATAATTTAACTTATTCTTAAAATATTACTTTTCCAAGAAGAAACATCGCACGCACACACACACACACACACACACACACACACACACTGCTATTGGATTTTCACTTGTGACAGCATAATCCAGAATTACATTCTCTGCAAAGTTTTGGTCAGATATTTTTACCATTTGCATAGTAAAATGGTGGAAAATATTTAAGGACGAACTATTTCCACTCTGAATTCAAATTCTATAGTGGTCATATCTTTTGCTTCTTATTTTCTTTGCTTTTCTTAAAAGTACCTAGTGTGTATGTAACGTCATATAATTATGTTCGTATACTTATACTGTTTCCCAACATATGTCTACAGTAAATCAACTTTCAGAATCCGTAATACAATTTCCATTCGTAATTAGAAACATCTCACTTTTTTGGTTACACCTCATACTGCATAATCCCGGTCATAGTCAACAGCTTGTCCAAGGAATAGACTTCATCAAATCTATTGCCTTTAATATTACATAAAAATGAAGCACGCAGAAACCATTGTCCATGGAACATACCCATTTCATGTTTTACTAGTGATGTTATGATAAGGTGCTACCTATACTTGACCGAAATAATTACAATAATATTAATCCTTGATTAATATCAATATTTTCTCGTCATCGTTTCATGTTAATTCTTAATTGCTCCTTATAACTTTAATTTAACTTGTTTTTCATGAAGGTGGCATCGGTAAGTTATTATTATTATAAGTCACTGTAGTGAGTAAGCTTAAAATCTGCAGAATTTCTCCGCTAAATATTAATATGGAACAAACGTCTTATGACACTGCCTGTGTGTGACACTATACAAGAACTTATAGAACGCGCCTATTTCTGCTAATGTAAACTGAGAAAGATCGTATTTAATACCTAGATAACAAAGTTTTCAAACAAATTAGTAATTTTTATTTCATATTTATTACACCCAAGAAACTTCTGTCTGGTCACTTGAATCACATCCGTGACATCCAAATTTTAAATTTTAACAATAATATCAGCATAATCATAACTAGATGAAGTAACTTTGAATCAAAATCTTTTATCTTTTGATCAGGGAGAAGCCAAAATAGATCGGGATCTCAAGTATGTAATGTAACGATAGCACTTCATGTCTATATAATGTCTATAAAGTATTGGTGAAAGGGTGACATAGTAGAAGATATTAATACCGCTATTTAGATTATCCTTCTTTGTTCTATCTTGAAATATAATCCAAGTCAACTTTGCTTTTCAACCTTTTAGGGATGAAGAAAAATAAATATCAGTTCGGTCATATATTAGGATTGATTTTATTATTTTATATTTATCTCTTTATTTGCGTGGCTTTGTTGGGGTAAAGAAATGAATCATACCAATAAAGCATACGGAAAGATTGATAATGTTCTACTTATCTCCTCAAAAACTTATCATTAAGGCTCGCACATTCACAATTTGAACAACGACTTCCCGATAAGGTTCTATCGAAAAAACGTCTCAGTTAGCTATTGCTTATCCTCGAGGCTGGATTAGCTACATAAATGTAATGGAGCGCTTCTCAATCAAAGATGACTGATGTCATTCAACCTCATCATCATCGTCGTCGTCATCAGCAGCAGCAACAGCAGCAGCAACAGTAGCAATAGCAACAGTAGCAACAGTAGCGGAAGCAGCCGAAGCAGTAGCAGCTTTGTTCATTTCAATTACCATAATCATCCCTACAAACACTATCAGTATCATCATCATCGCCATCACCATCATCATTATCCACATTACCACTACAATTTTCGTTTACACTTTAAATGTGCTTTAACATTAATAATTAATATTGCAGCCAAGAGATATACGTACTTGTTTTCTTTGATCTTTAAATGAATTTAATTCCCTTGTAAGCATCAGGTCCTTGAAAACTAAATCTCTTCCCTGATAAAGCCACTGATCAATAGATAAAAGATTTCTTGGCTCACAATCAAGGTTAGTATTTACTGACATTTGAGAGCATTAACTAGAAATGATAGAAAGATTTTGAAGGAATATACATGTTTACTATAACAAGAAATATCGCTGGTTATTGAAGGCTAAATGGAATAATAAATTGAATTGCTAGTTAATAACTATATCGTCAAGACCTAGTGTCCAGTTCTTCGGTGGATAATGTATTTCTATGTAGCCAAGGCAATTAAATAAAAAAAAATGCCAAGACTGTTATTAGAAATGTGCTTTTGATGAAAGTTATGATATTTTACAGTGCTTATATCTTACTGATTGTAGTCGATTGCAATTCTCCGGTGTCTTGTTATTCCTCGTTTTTTTTTTCTTCATTTCTTTGCTGTGTATTGGATAAATTGGAGAATATTAATGGAAATGTAACTGGGAGTCTCATAGATGGAACAGAAATTTGATTAAAAATATCTTAAGCAAAATTACTTATGATACATTTGAGAACACCTCTATCTCCTCAGAATCCCAGCTTGGCAGAATGGCTGACATATTTGCATTTTGCGGGTATAGATGTTTGTATATACAAAAACTGCTCTAGCTGGATTAACCATCCAGCATCAATGACGCAATACGTTACTCTGCCGCCTTATTTATTGCGTTCTGTATTTTGTTTATGTTCATATACGAAAGAAATGTTGTGGAGCTAAACATAGCTGTTGGGAGCTAAACATAGCTGTGCAATTAAGAAGTTTCCTTTGCAGCCATACGTTTGGGGGTGTATCCTCATTGGTGTTCAACAATGTAAGCAATCTTTTACTTTCGGAATACTAAAAAACACTAACAAAATCATATCATTCATATGCATGTAATGTCTCCATTCTATCTCCATGTAGACGGATCCTCGATACAGTCCTATTTAGTGAAGCCATACTGCTTAGTTGTAAAATTTATGAAAACGCCAAACCGAATCGACATATCAGAAAGAGAATCAAATCTAAGCGTACTATAAGACACGAACTCATGTCTCCTTCCTGACGCTTTGGTGCAATAACTACTATACTAGGTACACATTTCTAGGAGTGAAATAGCCATAAATTACTCAAAGCTAAATTACTTATTTATACAGAGTGGTAGTTACAATCGATTTCCATTTTACTTTCGATTACTAATAAAGATTTCCGGCAAAAGAAACCAATAGAATAAGTACCAGACTTTAAAATATTTCACTCAAATGAGTGAAAAAAGTAAAAGATAAAACACAAAACCGGAAATAATCTATTGTGAGCCTCGTTTCAGTTTGTAAACTATCAATAAGATTTTCTCTAGCCTTAAAAAAACTCGAGAATAGCTGATTTACTACATTATCTGGCAATGCATATCGTCACTCATCCTGTAGAAGCATCCAACCCAGTTTTATTTCATGTCATTTTATGGCAGTTGTGAAGCATTTAGGGGAAAAACCTGTTAAAAGACAGAGGGTAAGTTAATAACACGACGTTGTTTTAGTCTGTCTTTGTAATCATTAACAACGCTGTGGCAATAATAAGGGATTTGATGTTTCTGACTTTGTTCCCCAGGAATAACTTTCAATGATAGGACAACATTCTGAAGGATACTTATGTATCCTCTGCTTAACTCTATCGGAAGCAGAATATAAGCATTGGTTCGACAGAAGACTGTTTCAAAAATCGATGTTACATAAACAAGATTGTTAAATGCTTTAGAAGATGACTATTTTTATCGTTGATCTTGAGTTTGTACCATGGTGAAGAGCTCAATATGTGTTGCATGATAATGCAATAAGTTAATCACCCAAGAGTGAGATATATGATAATCCGTCGCATATCGAATTAACCTCACAAATTCCACATTAGCACTTTATTCGACATTCGTAAGTAATTCAGTATATGAGGAGAAACGAATAAACTTTCTGTCAAGTATTTACTTTGTTTATAGTTGGCAAGATGACTGTAATTTTTTTTTTCGTAAATTATGTTAAATATAATATCATTACAGTTCACCATAAAAAAGAGCATATTTGTTGATAAATTTCATAAGTAATTATTGGTGTATGAATATTAATTTTACTCTAAGTAATAAGTGTGATCTGTATAGCCAACAATTTTCCATATTATCGTTTATAATTATATATATATATATGTAGACTTTTTAATAAATGTTTATATACTCGTGTTCTAGTGAATCATAATTTGTAGCACATATATTTAAATAATGTCTAAGTGAGGTGATATTGCAATATATTCATCTTAAAATTCGCTTATTTATATTGGGTCATCCCATAAATAGTGCGGTTTTTTTATACTTCTTTTATTTTTCAAAATTAAGAAAAACAATGTTCTTTTTTAATCTAAAATATACTCACCTTCATTTTCTACGATGCTCTTCCATCTTTCTGTTAGACTTGCAAGGCCCCTCTCCCAAAATTCACTTCCTCGTAATAAAAAAAATTTCTTCTAGTACTGTTCTGACCTCGTCTACAGAATTCATATTCTTCAGTCCAAATGATTTTCGGAGTAAATGATAATCAGATGGGACAATGTCTGGTGGGTGGGGCATCGTTTCTCATTCAAACTGCTCCGGCCTTTGGAATATTGTTCTCGCTGTATATAGCCGATCATTATCCTGATGGAAGAATACCTTTCGTCTTGAAATCAAAGACGGTCGTTTTACTTCTAGCACTGAATTAAGCCCCTCAGGCTGCTCGCAGTAGATGTCCTTTGTTATCGTTTGATTTAGTTTTAAAGTTCAAACCTTTCACATTGTGCCAAACAGATAGCAACACCTTACGTGGGTGAAGACTTTCTTTAGCCTGGAGCGCAAAGAAGAGCACAGCAAAGAAGAGCACAGTCATTCTCTGCGCGTGATTAGATTAGGAAAGTTAATTGACCCAATTAACTGGCTTTTCCGATGGCACGCAGGTGTCGATGATTGGTTGAATGACCAAATCCAAGCTTCCCTACCAGTTCCACAACAATTACGATGCGATTTTGTTCCAGCAGGACGTCCTCATAGAGATCTACAGATCTTCCAGGGCGAGGCTCGTTTTCTAGGCTGTAGTTTCCGGTTCGGAATTTCTAGAAACACCGTTGACACTAGCCTACGCTTATCGTCCGATCGCCGTATAAAGTATTAATATTCTTCGCATTTTCCGTTGCGTTGTTGCTTTTATTGAGTTCACACAGCAAGATATACCGAATATGCTCTTTTGTCACTTCCATTATAGCGTTGAAAAAATAAGCGTAAGCTTATTATTTATGGGATGACCCAATACAATTATGTATTCAAGCTTGTGTGGTATTTACATGTGGTATTTAGTGTGTGGTATTCACTTGTGTGATATTTACTGTTAGTGAAAGAAAAGATGCTATATCTTTCTCCTACAATGAAACAACAGGCACTTACAATTCCCAAAGTTTATTGCAAAATTTAATTCCATTGTCATTGTACCTATTAAATGGAATAAAAAATTCTGTAAGACTGCTAGAAAACAAGATAAATCCAACGATATGTAGCAGTTATGTGTCGCAAAAATAATATTTAGGGCTCCTTTAATGCACAACTTTTAACAAGAATGGGACAGTTGTGACATTTGTTTCTGTAATGTAGATAATAAATATATATTTACTAGTGTTGCCTATCATATGTCAGTTAATTTTGAAAGTATGGTTTTGCTACCATGGGGAATATTAGGAATTTCAAATACACGCAATAATCATAATGTAACTTCCATCAAATTTCATCATTTCTTAGTGATGAAATGAATACTAATTTTCAAAAGAAAAAATATTTATCGTCTCAAAATAAAATTTAAAAAAAAAAAAATTATGTAACTATTTTGTCATAAACTACCTTTCTTCCTCCTCTGTATGTTTCCTTCTCTCACGCTGTTTGTGTGTACGTGATGGCCGTTTACTTTTTGCCTGCCACCAAACCTTGTATGCACTCATCTTTCGCCTCTTATCTCTCTTCCTCCCTCTCTCTATGCGATGTAAAGCGTGACTGAAGAAACTGACTAAGAAACATTTGTATTGGTTGATATTATATAGAGATTTTAACGATCCGTTTCTTCTTATCAAGTATTGAGGCGATATCATCGACTATAACTGCCACACTCACCACAAAAATTCATGTCTTTGTACTAATGTTAGAATGTTAGAAATCAATATGGCTAATAAAACAACAGGTTCGTAAATTGGCAGAATCTGTAGCGCGCCAAATGAGATATATTGCTGCATGTATTACCTATATGACTTTTTAAAGTCTTTCAGAGTGGCGGGATTGGCCGAAGCTGATGTCTTTAACTTGGCTCTTTGGACGCTAACCTGTTATAGCAATGACATTGATTTGGCATTACAAGACACACAAACACACACACACGTACGCACATACAGAGTGAGTGAGAAAGAGAGAGAGAGAGAGAGAGAGAGAGAGAGAAAGAGAGAGAGAGAGAGACGAACTCACATTTACACAGAATCACTCGCGGAAACATATACATACAAAGGGTAGAGAAAGCCTTAAGATGCTACACGTAAAGAAAATACATACATATATACAGAGGGAGTGAAGAAAAAGAAAAAAAACACTTATAGAGCGGGATGCAGAGGCAAAAAGAGAGTAAAACAATATAAGTGAAATCGTTAAAATGAAGGTATGTCCACATATTATATTAAGTAATGAGTCAGCCCTGATCAAGAGAATTTTAGCTATTGCATTCCCATCTCTTTTATATATCTAAGATTGCATTGCCCGATATTTCTTTTCTCCCTTTTTAGATTTTAGGTGAGATTTGAGGAATACTAATTTATTATCTCTAGCTGGTTTCAACTACAATGTAGAGGTCGTAGAAGTTCTCACATGTAGAGGATAGGTTTATTTAAACAATTATAATTAACAAAATTAGTTTAAAAGAAGCCATGTTATATACTGAAACTTAAGATACATGGCGATTCGCCAAACTCTTCGCAATCACTTCACAAAATAAACACTATATATATATATATGACGGAAAATATCCCAGAAACTATTGGTACACAGATATTGTTTTTGAGATGAGTAGGGGCACTAAACTCCCTTGTTCGAAAATATAAGGACGCAGATAGCCAGCTGGAGATGATGTTTCCTGGGGCTAAATAACTGTAACATTCTTCCTAATCAGGACTGCCACATTATGTTGGCAAATAATCTTTTACTCTAGAGTACTGTTACTCAATGTTTCTCGTTCAGTGATTTAGAAATAATAATTTTTCTATTTATGAGATCTGTGACTACATGCTGTTTACGGAAATGATACCATTGACATGAGCAATGTGCACAGATGGTTAAATAAATTTAAAGAAAGATATATCACCATTGAGTTTATAACATGCAGTGGGAAGCCAGTAGTTAATGGGAATCTACTGATAAAAATCGCCTGTAAATGGACGAACTGATTCACACGAATATACAAGTCACAATACATAAACATGTTTCACAACTATATTGTGGTCACAATGCTTTATAAAAGGTGGTGAAAGTATGTGTAGACTGGAACAACTCAGCAGCTGACCCACTATTTAAAAGCGTGAAGCGAAAAGGAATGCTCTGGTCGGCTGAAAGCTTTTGAGGCCAATACAGATGCATTGATTTTCTTTTGTGTGTGGGTATATGTTTTATTTCTTTTCGCATCCAGTGAGAGGGGACGAATCGTGGGCGTATCTTTACAACCTAGAAACAAAGTATCCATGGCATTTCATCAAAGTATCCTTGGAATCCATGAAATTACATCACACCTTTTCTACAAGTTTTAAGTTAAAGAGTTAACAATCGGAACAAAGTCATAGTAAGTGTTTTGGGGAATGACAATGGCGTCATTCACCACGATATTTTGAAACGTAACTGTACCGTAAACAGTGAGCAGTGCACTGAGACACTCAAAAGTTTTAGAGAAGCCATTGTGCAGAAAAAGCCGAACAAGAATCTGGAAATGATCACCATTTCCCATGACAATGTCATCAAATTAGGCAATTGATAAACTGAGCTGGTTAGTGGTCCCTCATCCGTTGTATAACCCGGTTCTATTATCTTCTGATTTCGTCTACTTCTGTCCAATGAAGGATTATCTTTGTGAACGACGATCTGATGACATAACTGAGGTGAAGGTCGCTGTTAAGAATTGTATAAAAAGAATCCATCCTCTGAAAAGGATTCGAGGGTTGAGCTCGGTGATAATACAAATGCGTCGCTTGTGCTGGAGTTTATATTAAGCAGTGCTTTTTTGCAGTGTGTAAGTGTGTGTATGTACGCGCGCGCCACTGTGTGCCTTTGTGTATGTGTATGTCGTATATCAATATATGTATATGTATAGCCAATATAGATAGATAGATAGATAGATACATTTCTTTTATTGGCCACACAGGGCTCAACAAAGATGGGACAAATACAATGTAGAGCTTTTCTTTGGGGGGGGGGGG
>NC_068982.1:25765578-25771796 GCF_001194135.2 Octopus bimaculoides
GGGGGGGGGGAAGGAAAAAAAGTAGGGATGGGTGTCGATCAAAAGGGATCGTAGGAAGGAAAAAAGGGGGGGAGTTCGATGAAAAGGGACCGAGAGAGAAAAAAAATAGATAGATAGATAGATAGATGCATACATACATACATACATACATACATACATACATACCCAGGTACGGACACGCACATCGCACACACACACACGCACACACACACGCATACATGCCAAATATTCAACTTATTTGACAGTCTGAATTCTTGAGTCAACGTTAACTTTTCTTTTCGATGAATTCATTTTGATTACAAAGTCTCGCTACATTTTGATCGCGGCGCTCTTTGGCATCTTTATTAGTTGTAAAATTGCTAGCTTTCTCTTCAGTACTCAACATATATCTGTGCGACGTAATCTTTTCGTCTGAGAAACCATGGAAATGGAAGCATGATTAAACCCGCGTGTTATTAGCATTTTGCTTCTTGAAAGAATCCTATTTAGAATTTTTTTGTTATTTTTGTAATCTTAAAAGATATATGTTGTTTATAGATATATTTTTATTTGATTTTTGTTTTTGTATGCCTATCCTATTACTGATGTACTTTACTCTTATTTAATATGTTACAAATAAATGACTGTTGAATATTAACCCCATCGATAAGGAAGTCGACGTCCGTGTTATAATCATCATCATCATCATCGTCATCATCAACCTCATCAACGTTATCTTTACTACAGTTAACCAGTAAATTGATTGCCTAAGCTGATGAAAGTTAATGTAAGATTAATCCTAACTTATCCGACAACAGGAGAATTATAGAAATATAGCAAGCCACATAAATACAAATACACATTCAGTCTCTCCCCTCTCCCTCTCTCACGGATGCGTTTTCTAGTTTTCTCCTCTTTCTCTCTATCTCTTCTTATCTTCCTCGTTTATTCGTTCGCTTACTTACTCATTTGTGCTATGTTGTTATTTTATTCGGTTTCAAAACGTAGCTTGCTAAAAACAGATAGCATCAAAATAAAGACAGATATACTGAGCCTAATTTTCCGTAGTTGTTCTGCATCAGTAGTTCTTAACCTTATTTAATTTTCTTTTTTTCTTTTTTTTTTTTGTAGCACCCCTTTTTAAGTCAATGCCTAGCGCCCACCTCAGTGGCGTTTGAGGTATCAAAACTAAACTAACTTAACATAGATGATACTTAATAAATTTTACACTAAATATGGATTGTATAAGCTTTTAAGAGTGAAACTGATAAAGGCAAAAGTTGTAAATCTACTTTATAAACCGCATGTTAATGACTTCCCGGTGCCTGATGAGATCTAACTAAATTCCTTATATCAGGTTCAGTGTTAGTCAAAAGAAATCGTAAGTCGTTTTTTTGATTTTTTTTTTTTTTTCTTTTGGCTTATTGCAAATGCATTTTATGACATAGTCAGCAATTCCGACGCCGCACTGAATCCTTTTTCTAATAAATATGACGAAGAAAGAGCAATGAACAGTAATTTAATTTCTTGCCAATGTTGAGGATACTTGTTTTGCATCGTGGGCCAGAATGATTCATAGCTAATCTGTTCAAAATATACTTCAGCTTTGAAAATACATTAGACAGAAATGAATTTATAACACAAACAGATACTCTAATATTAGTAAAATCTTTAAAACTTAAGTCTTCATCTTTCAGTGTCTTCTTTCACAATATGCGAAGATAATAAGCAAGACTGCACGCCTGAAAATACTATTCAAGACAGAAATACAAAAAACTTAATCTTCCTTGTTCAAGCGCCTTTAGCCACGATATCTCTCATTTTATTTTTATAGCCATTGCTAGTTTTATCATGTATAATAGTTTTATCATGTATAATTACTACTAAAGGTAAAATTTCTGGTGGGGAGGGAGCAAGTCGATTAGATCGACCTCAATACGCAACTGGTACTTAATTTATCGACTGCGAGAAGATGAAAGGCAAAGTCGACGACGGTGGAATATACATTCTAAAAAATATTGTAACTGTTCTGATTTTGTTTAAACCATTCTCTTTCATGTATATTTTTAATATTGATTTTCTTCCTCTTTTGTGTGGTGAAAGAATTAACATTTTGGTAATTTCTGGCATCTAATTTTCTTAATTGCTTTTCTTTACTCTCATTGAGTAGTAATTGAATCATTTCATTTCACGTGGGCGTACATTGCCTGTACTGAAGGCAGTTAAAATTTGTTCATGGACGACTGCAAATGTTTGACAGGTAGGCTACACAAAATAAAATTGGTGCAGTACTTTCTTGTAGAAGTTTCACTAATTATCTTTGTTAATTATTTCGGGTTAGAGCAAAAGTAATTGAAATTATAATTCTTTAACAGTTCACAACATCAACATAAATATATACATGATCAAAAATAGATAGATAGATAGATAGATAGATAGATAGATAGATAGATAGATAGATAGATAGATAGATATACATATGAAATGTGTTTATGTATACCTTAACCAAGAAGTTCAAATTTTGTATATCATAGGGGTGTGCAATGTGCAATACAAATAAAGTGGATAAATATAATCAAATAATACTTTTTCATATCACCGTTGATAGAAAATAGAAATTGGAATAAATGGAAAAACGTGTGACAACAAAATACTACGTCCTTAAGACATACTTTATTGCACGTTATCCAAAATACACTGATTGCTTCATTTGATCGTTGTAACGTAATGCAAAAAAGTTTGTCTCTGGTGATCTATTGTGGTTCAGCATCCAATTGCATATGGAACATTCAATGCAGAGGCTGCAAGTTACGTAGGAAACATACTATATAAATTTGTCAGTATATACCGGGTGTACCAGAAAAATTGTCCAAATTTTAGATTCAACTTCGAATTTTTGCATCTCAGGAATGCTTAAAGATAACTTAATTGAATTATCAGAGGTTTTTCTAACCCTATTGGACTGTACTTTGAGCAAGAATTACACTCCGAGCTCACCAGAAGAATCGTGATGAAGTTGATCATGAACGAAAATGACATTTTCAAAAATAATTAACCTTAACTCAGGATCGGATGCTCAGAAAGGATTGGAACAATGTTCAAAGTTATGCTTAAAGTCTTATTTCAAAGTGCCAGAGACAATCGTGACCACAATCCTAAATGATAGGCATCAAGATTTGCTCCTCTTTTGCCAATGACTCTCTCAACCCTCTCCCTGACTGCATCACAAGCTTTCTTAATGAATTCCTCGTCAATGTTCTCCTCCTATTTCAAAAAATGCCATGTTCAAAATTGTTCATACCCTAGGTTTCTGAGTCCAATGTCATTCTTTAATAGTCAATAACATAGCCAGTGTCTTTTTTATGACTGCTTCTAGACGATTCTTGTACGTGTCCTGAAGCTTCCTGCATATTTCCTGTGGGATGATGGCCCACATTTCCTTGGCGAAAGCCTCGAGCTGGGTCAGGTATAAATAGAAGAAAATGCTCTGTTCATTCTCAGTTTCTGATCATTATCGCCAAGAAGAAGGAACTCAAATGAGGACCTACGTCAACGTCTTGTGCGTACCCACAGTGAAGGTAAGGATTACAAGGCCATTTCAAACCAGTTTCATGTTCCTGTAGCAACCGCCGTCCAGAGCATAATCAACAAGCACAAGAGGTTCAACACTGTTAAACCCTCAGTGGGCGTTGCAGAAATCATAAGGTGTTTCCAAAACTTGCCAGAAAAATCTGCCGAGAGGTCAACAACAACCCTCGAACCACAATCAAGGCCCTAATTGAAAGGCTTGACCAGGCAGGGACGAACGTATCAAGGTCCAGCATTGAGAGAGTTTTGCACAGGTCTCCATCGACGTAGGCCTCGGAAGACGCCGCTGCTCAGGAAAAGACATCTGGAGGCTTTCCTGACCTTTGCTAGAGGTCATCTGAAGCAAGATCCCAGCTTTTGGTCAACTATCTTGCGGTCTGATGAAACAAAGTTGGCTATATGGATGCTGAATATGTCTGGAGGAAGAAAGGAGAAGCATACAAGCCGAAGAACACTGTCTCTACCGTCAAGTATAGTGGTTGAAACATGATGTTATGTGGATGCTTTTCTCCCAGTGGCACAGGGAACCATGTCAAATGCCAAGGGTTTTGTGAGAAAGGAGGATTACATCAGGATCCGTGAAGGAATCTGCTGAGGAACTCCAACTTGGCCACAACTGGAAGTACCAGGAGGATAATGATCCGAAACATACCACCAAAGTAGTGGAGAAATAGTTCAAGGACAATGATATCGACGTCCTAGAATGGCCAAGTTATAGTCCAGACCTGAATCCGATCGAGAACTTGTGGCTAGATTTGAAGACTAGAGTGATGGCTAGGAGGAAACCGACCAAGGTGACCCAGCTCGAGGCTTTCACCATGGAAAAATGAGCCAACATCCTACAGGAGACATGCAGGAAGCTTGTGAACACGTACAAGAATCGCCTAGAAGTAGTAAAAAAACAAAGGCTATGCTATTTGCCTCAGTAAATCTAGAGTATGAATAATTTTGAACATGGCATTTTTTGAAAATCCATGAATAAAATATCCCTGAAATGAAGAATTTCTTGAATTGTGTATTGTTTTTATACAAATCATAAACAAACTTGACAAAATGCATTCATTTCATCACAAAAATTTTAAAAAGTCACAAAAATTATCAAGGGTATGAACAATTTTGAGGATGACTGTAGTCTATGTAGTAACATAGACAAATTACCAACGAGGAAACATGTAATTCTTCGGCTTATTAGAAGTAGTACCTACATCTCTCTTAATTATACCGTCCTGCCTTAAAAATGAAGGTACATATTGAATAGTGTAAGTTGAGACACAACATGTCATACAAAAATGGCGGCATGGTCACACCGAGAGCGACATATTATTATGACTATTGAGGGAATTATGTGAACAAATATCCGTTTGCAGAAAGATGTGAGCATCCGATTTTTACATCCACTGTATGTTCCTGAGGCTTCTTATTTATTCATAAAGCCATTGTTGCATTATAGTAACGTTATCATTCCTAATTTATGTCACGCCCTTCTACATCCAGTGATGCATGCATATTTTATAATTCATGTTTTCACCATACTGCACATGTAATCCTTTCTCATTAGTCCAGACTCTATTTTATATGTTGAAAATACATGCTTCAGTGAAATTCCAACTAGCAAATATAGAACTGTCTTCCACCTGTTTTGGCTTATATCTTATTTCTTTTACATTTTTTTTTTTTTACCTGTTACCAGAAAATCACTGCAATTCAGAATCAGATATCAACTTGAATATATCATATCTTAATATATTCCACATCGATCCACTCTCAAAGCACAACTCTTACAGTATCTCTAAAAAGCAATTTCATTCCTCTTTTTCTTTTCTTTTAGTTATTCCTTTTCTTCAATAACACCCTCGTGATAATTTATATTCCTATAGTGCATCTAAATTGTAAATGAAATTATAATAGAGGATTTCGTTGTGCGTGATTACTCTCTTTTTTTCATTTATTTTTAACAATGAAAAATATACATCAATCACTTCAGATGTGCAAACGTGCAATCATTAGTTTATTCTGATACAGACTTTCATTAAAATCCCTAATTACCACAATTTCGTACATAAAACTTCAACGTGTATTTAACATATGCACGTCAATAGTTAACCAATAGATCCATTTAATTTTTCTCATGGCCCAGCTTGTATTCGATGCTATCACAAGCATCCTATTTCCCGTATTAAAGCTGTCACTAAGCTATATTGAACAATTCGTTTCCAACATGACAAAAGTTTACAACATGACAAAAGTTGGTTTTATAAATAAATATTAATAAAATATCAAGTTAAAATCATTTACCCCAAAACTTATGAAGACTTATTTCTATTGTTTTGGAAAACAGTAAAATCGTTCCAAACTCTTGGCGTAAAAAAAAATTTAATTACTTGAAAATTGTTCGGCAAGTATTATTTTTCAAGTAAAATTATGTTACTTGGTTGAATTATGCACACATTTTTACAAGAACACTGAGTTGTGTCTCAGAGGGTTGGAATCCGGCAGTAAAAATGTAATTTCGAGCGAGCTAGCTAGCTAGCTAGCTAGATAGATAGATAGATAGATGGATGGATGGATGGATGGATGGATGGATGGATGGATGGATGGACAATATAATATGTACATATATATATATATATATATACATATATATATATATA
>NC_068982.1:25771847-25773888 GCF_001194135.2 Octopus bimaculoides
ATATTATATTGTCCATCCATCCATCCATCCATACATGTGTGTGTGTGTGTGTGTGTGTGTGTGTGTGTGTGTGTGTGTGTGTGTGTGATAGTTAAATATTTCTATTCAAGTTTTGCATCGACAAAATACTAACAAAAGGGACCATAAGCTATGTGACATCTTAACATATCTGTAATCTATACTTATCCTTAGAATACAGTTGAATTTCGCATTGTCATGCAATACTTGGCATCACATTTAAAAATTGACGTCACCATTTTTGTTAGGCTGTATTAATGCTGGTCTTTGACTTCTGTGAATTAATATCACGAAAAAAGGTAAACCAATATTATGGGTCTTGATACATGACGTTGTGTGATGAAAGCAGAAGTATTTGCATTTAAAGAATAGCGAATGAATAATGAGGTTTGGAACTTTATGCACATTCATTCAGATCTGTCACTCTCTCAGACATTGACTTGACATAAATGGTAAATCTGGTGATTTACTGTCGACGCGGAGCTTTACTGTTTCGAAGATGAATTCCTAGAATAGTTTGTAGTGAGGAGTAAAGAGGCCGAAACATTTGGCCATACAGAACTTACATTATTTATATGCAACAAGTAAATATATATATTGTTTATTTTTGTTGATGTTTTATAGGTAATACTTGACGTCGAGTGGATAAATGATAAATGACATCAAAATCATTACTGTTGTGACAATCTAACTGTATTGTATATAGAAAACGGTAACGTATAATTTGGAGAAGATTTAGCTAGCATTTTTAGCAAATCGAGTGACTACGTAGTTCTCACTTTTTTACTGATAGGATAATCAGATATCGTTTTGTAACTTACTCGAATAGTTTTGTTCTTTTTCATATGATAAATGTGAGATGCCATTTGTAAATGGCATCTTAAGAAGCTAAGCCGGTTGATGCCTGCCTCTATGAATTCTGGCAAAGACCTTTAGCCCGATGAAAGCAGCTTTTGTTAGATAGATAAGCTACATTAGTACTCATTTATTTGCTCTTTGCTGATTGCGAGAGAGAAGAAACGGGATATCGTCCGCAATAGTAGTTCGTATTACCGAATGAGAAGGCAGAAATGCAACATTCATCTAGACAGGAATTTGAATTCAGATTGTACAGGTGGGGAATGACTACCAGAGTATACAAGCCGGTGTTCTAACGAATCCGCCAGATTGTTGCCTCAACTCATTTGTAATCAATACATAAATTTTGGTGAGGAGATTTCGTAGATTTGTTTTTGTTGTTTTTAAGAGCCAAGGGTTGAATAATTTCTTTGGGTTTTCTTCTAAGAATAATATGATATGTATAGTATTAAGTTTCAACTCTCTGCTTTCCGATTTAGTGTAAAATTTACCTGATATTTCTATGGAATTCAAAATATGTACTTGTAATTCAGCCGACTGTGGAACTTAACCCGTTCCTATAAACGTTTGCCAAATCAAAAGATGTGAAAATGCAAGACTTTAATATTCGAAATGCTTATTTTAACACCATAGTTAAGTAGATAAGGTAGTACTAGATTTCTATTTTCCAGAACGGAAGTTTGCATTCTCAGCAGCTGTTCATATGCATCCCCAGAGAAATATATCTATAATTATGTAAGGTTATATGTATATACTAAAGAGAATGTTATTTAAAATAGCGTTCCAGTATATCTCTGAATAACGATATACGTTTTGGTATAATGTTGAGTAAGTAAACGAACCAGGTTTTCTGCCCATTATGAATTCGCGCGTTATCTCCCTTTAAAATTCATACATTTTTGTGTGTCTCTTTTTTCGCTTTTTCCTTTATACATATTCTTTTATCTGCTTCAGTCATTTGACTGCGTCCATGCAGGAGCACCATCTTAAGGGGTTTTAGTCGAAGAAATCGACCCCAGGACTTATTCTTTGTAAGCCTAGTACTTATACTATGAGTCTCTTTTGCAGAACCGCTAAGTTATCGAGACATAATAAACACACCAATATCGGCTTCCAAGCAATGTTGGAGGGATACAGATACACAAATGCGTATATATATATATAT
>NC_068982.1:25774781-25776296 GCF_001194135.2 Octopus bimaculoides
AGAGAGAGAGAGAGAGAGAGAGAGAGAGAGAGGGGGAGGTAGATAGATAGATAGATAGATAGATAGATAGATAGATAGATAGATAGATAGATAGATAGATAGATAGATATGGAACTACATTGCCCAGTGCGTAAATTTTGTTTTATGTCAGTAGAACGTGACATGATGGAGATTTAGTCCTTATTTGTCATAGATTGAGACCACGTAGAGTTCTTCCTGTTGTAAAATATCAGTGCTGAGAAAGTTATGTATAAACTATCTGCGAAACCGGTCTAGTAACTTTCTTAACTGCTATCTATTCGGATCATGAATGAAGACAATACACAGGGCATGTCATCCCCCATGCTATGACAAACCCATGAAGTAGAATTCTATAATATTCTAACTAAACAATAATAATACAACTATCTTGCAATAATCGATTCCAGCAATATATTGCAACCTTTAAGAGGCAGTATCTACAGTGAGATAAAACAAGCCATGGAAACTTAAGTAAAAGATTCCTAGAGATATATTATCTCAATAATTAGATACCTAGATATATAATATGCAATATTAGGAAAGAATCACTATTCTTTTATAGACCAAGAATTAAAAATATGCTGGGCGGGGTTGTGTATTGAAGAAAGGGACACTGTCATAAAAATTGGACACGAATTGTTAACTTTTTTTGCTTGAGAAGAAGACGCTTAGTCACGCACAGCTACCACATATGTTTATATAAAAACAATTATAAATCAAGTAAACAAGCGAACCTTCACGTGATCGCTCGAGCTGCAAGAAATAGCAGTTAATTATAGCAGTTGACTATCCCTTTTAAAACAATATTAGAAAGTGAGAACGACAGGTTACATGATATAATCCTTTCTGTTATAGGCGCGAGGCGTGACGTTTTGGGGGAACAGGAATAAGTCGAATACATCGACACCAATGCTCAACTAGTACTTATTTTATCTTCCTGGAAGGGGTAAAAGCAAAGTCGACCGCGGCAAAAAATTTTCCGGCGTGCCAGCTCATCGCCTTAGCTTATAGAATATAATCCAAGACAAACTGTCTGAAAAAGGGAGAGAATGGTCACGCGAGGGCTTCGGATTGGTAGAGTCGTTAGAGTGCTGGGTAGAATTTTTAGCGCTACTTTTACCGACTCATTGTGCTGAATTCAAATCAGCCGAAGTCATCTTTACGAATTAAACATTCTGAGTTCATTATCGGTCTACGGCAGTGTATCTTCAGAATCATTAGCTTGGTTGCCGTGCGGAATCTCTTCTGAGTTCGAATGTTGCGCCATTTCCAAATGTCGGAGATGGAGCTGACACATAGCATCGTATTTTAAAAGTAAGTGAAAATACAATTCGTTTGGTTCGATCATAAGATCGAACGCCGCCACCACCATCCTGAAAGGATAAAAGGAAAATTCTAGTCCCGCATGATTTACAATCAATACCTAAAGCAAAACAAGGTATATATATTTCATTTTATCTAGTTTCAGGTCATGAGCTGTGGCCATGCTGGGGC
>NC_068982.1:25776520-25777749 GCF_001194135.2 Octopus bimaculoides
AGAGAGAGAGAGAGAGAGAGAGAGAGAGAGAGAGAGAGAGACTGAATGAATACTGTAATGTGTTTAATCCAACATTTTGTCGTTTTAGGAGATACTGAATAAACTTCGTATCAATAACCTTTTCTTATGTTCCATTTTATTGGCGAAACACGCCTGGCAGAGTTTTCAACTTTTGCATAAACGTGTTAGATAAAAGTTAACAATATTAAATGCTTCCTTGAAACATGCCAGCAGTGCAATAAAATCGTGCCAATTCAATGAAAGCGTATTGTTTTGAAATGAGAAACTTTGTATGCATATCTTGTTATTTGTTTTTTTTTTGTGTATCTGCATGTGTGTGTCTATGTGTCTGTGTATATGTGTGTGTTTGTATATACACACAATTATAAATATGTGTGTGCTTGTGTGTGTGCGGGTCTGTGTATGTGTATTTCTTTTATTGCGTCGTCAATTCCTTACAATAGTACATATGTCTCAATATATCCTTGTTCCTCTTCAAAAAGAACATATACGCATTAGGAAACCAGATCGATCATAAGTAATAAATGACCACCTAACAAAAGAGAAGGAAAGATATCGCTATATGAAAGCATTTAAATACGTTTATCTGAAGGACGGCGATATCATATAGGTGTGCACTTATGTTAAGAAAACCTGAACAAAAGATACAGAAATTAGTTGCAATCTATCAGGAACGGGTAAAAGGGGATTGTTGGTAGGCTTTATCACGAAAGAGAGTGAGAAGGAAAGTGAAAGAGAGGAAGAGTGAGAGAAAGGGTGAGCTAAAGAGGGAGATAAGGTCATTCAAACTAAGGACAAAGCTTAGTAGTAGGCGAAAGAGAATTAGGGGGTCTGGAAATCAATGATTATATATGAAAACTGAACGCCAAAGAAGCAAACATTATCGGGCGTTTATGGAGATAATGTTTATATACAGAAAACATGCTTAAAAAATGGAAATGTTCATACAAATTCCAATATCTAAGGGGGGGAAAGGCATCGGAGGTGCGATGCATACCCTGTGCGGAGATAAATGTTTTCGCAAATTATACTATGCGTTGCTTTCCTATGTTTTTTAATTGAACTGGATTAAACCTTGTAAATGTTGTAAATTGCCACATTTAAGTGGCAATATACTTCACTTTATCGTGCAGTTACTGTTAATACCTCATTTAGAGAATTAACATTGCTTATATATATATATATATATATATATATATATATATATA
>NC_068982.1:25778852-25781380 GCF_001194135.2 Octopus bimaculoides
TATATATATATATATATATATGTATGTATGTATGTATATGTATATGTATTCATTATAACAAACGTATGTATGCTATCCTCTACTGTCTTTCTAGAATTTTCAGCAAGAAATAAACGGATAATTCTTGGGGCACTGCAACAGTATTCAATACATATAATTTTCCAATTCCAGTATATCTCGTTGTGATGGAGACCCGTTTTCATAAACATTCTAAGTATTGAATTAGATTTCAGATAGTGTTATCTGTTAGAGAAAATACTTAATAGGCAAAACTGAGAATATTAGAGCCTTACAGTGCCGGTGTATATAAATATAACAAGGTAGAACACGATAATATGTTATACATATTTTTAGAATCTGTATCCATTGTGGATATATACAGTGGGTCTCAGAAATATGCATATACATTTCAACAGCTGATATATCACCCAATGTTTATTTCTTGCTAGATTTAATTCATCAGAAATTATGAAGAATGCCAGGTTAAGTACTGAACAAAGCAAATTTAACATAAATTCTGCTGGAAGTTTGAAAATGCGGTCGATATGCAAAGACAGTTAAGGAGAGAGTGTCACACAGATCCATCTACACAATTGAATATCATCGAAGTAGAGATAAGTTTGAGACATATAGAAATTTCCAGAATGTCCACTAGGAACTTTCCAGATGACCGTGGTCAACGCCAAGCACCACAAAACAAGGAAGTGTACTAGACACGTAATGTCAACGTTCAAGAAAAGCTATGTTGCAAACGAATCGTGCGAAAGTAGTTTCAAGCATCTATCGCTCTTTGAATCGACGTCATTGGAAAAGTTACGTTCCAGTATATCTCGTTGTGATGGAGACCCGTTTTCATAAACATTCTAAGTATTGAATTAGATTTCAGATTGTGTTATCTGTTAGAGAAAATACTTAGTAGGCAAAACTGAGAATATTAGAGCCTTACAGTGCCGGTGTATATAAATATAACATGACACGAACCGAAGAGGGGGGGTTGCGAGTTGTACTTAGCAAAATATGTAGAAGATGCAGACTTTCTAACAAAGATTATTTAGAGTGATTAAGGTAACATTTAAATTAAATGGCCCAATTAAACACTATAGTTGCACCTACTGGGACTTGAGAATCTGCCTATTACGAAGGAGCATTACATTAATTTGCCAAATGTTACAGAATGGTGCAGCGTGTTATCAAAAGGATTAATTGCACTATTCTTTTTTAGGGTAATGTGACAGATTTAATTAACTTGAACTTGGCGTGATAATCATTTATTCCCATCAAGATGGACCACACCTACATTACCATATTAATGCAAGGTTCTACTTTGATGAGATTTTGTCTAACAAGCAGATTATCTGAAGCGGGTCAATAGAATACACTCCACCTTTACCAGACCTCACACCAGTAGACCGGGGTCTTTTTTTTTTATTTATATGGGGTTACGTGAACGATCAAGTTTACCGTACAAAAACAAGAATGAACACAAATACCGTAGGAAATTATTCTGGATACTAATGACTCCATTCTTTCGAGTTAACAGCAGTGCATAAACCAGAACTTTCATCAGTTTGAAAATAAGCCTTTATAGATTATTTTAAATCTGTCAGTAGAATCTATTAACTTTAGGAACTGAAACGGATTTTAATAAGCACTGATTTATACTCATTCAATGTGCCATACGTTTTGGGAGGATACCTTGAGTTGAGTATGTGTGTGTGTGTATATGTACACACACACACACATATATATATATATAAACACATACGTATTTATACATGTGTGTAAATGCATATATTTATTTATTTATGTGTGTTCGTGTGTGTCTATGTATATATATATATAGGTAGGTAGGTAGGTAGGTAGGGAGGTAGGTAGGTAGGGAGGTTGGTAGGTAGGGAGGTAGGTAGGTAGGTAGGTAGGTAGGTAGGTAGGTATATGCAGCGTTCATGCTGGAGTTGGAGAAAGTACGATTTGAGTTTTTTGAGGCGATACAGATAGTCAAAGCCTGTCGAGCAATATATGAGTATAATAGTGTATAATATGAACAGGCACTTACTTTATATAAACAAATGACACAACTAGTAAATTACAGCTGTTTCAATACCATTAATAAAAACAAGTTTTTCAAGAATAATAAAATACCGTTTTAAACATAATGAAGTTTCATCAGATACGCATATCTTCTTAAATATCTCACGAAAAATAGCAACTGAACATTTCTATAACTGCTAACGCTTTTTCAAAACCAAAACCCTTTTTAAGAGCGAGCTTAATCATAAATAATCTAACTGTTATGATTTTATTTATGCATGCTAATCACTGGTAATAAATCATTTAAAATGTTCACCCTCATATTTACGATAATATATATATATATATATATATATATATATATTTATATATCACACAAACGTACAGAATTCTATACGCATAAATATATATATATATATATTCGTCTATAAAATATGTTTTATAATTTAATTAATTCAAAATGAAAGGTTATAAGAAAATTTAACATAATTTCTAAA
>NC_068982.1:25781556-25785184 GCF_001194135.2 Octopus bimaculoides
ATATATATATATATATATGTGTGTGTATATAGATATATATATGCGTATATACACATATGTATACACATACACATGCACATATATAGATCTTCACATATATAAATAAACAAATAAGTAAATATATACACAGATATACACATATAGACATATATATGTATATATATATATATATAATATATAATATGTATACATATACATATATATAAATAGATGTGTGTATTTTTCCTTGTTACAGCATTTTATTCCTTTGGTAATATCTTCGAAACATGCGTCGGAAGTAAAAGAATTTGAATAACACCTGCGTTTAACTCCATTTATTTATTTATACATATAATACACATATATGTATACAAATACATATGTGTGTGTGTGTGTGTGTGTGTGTGTGTGTGTGTGTGTGTGTGTGTACACACTTAGATATATACAGACATACGCATATACAAATAGGTATATATATGCTTCCTTATGACACCATGTTTTCGTAATACATCTTTTTTTATGCTTTTCATCAAATGAACAAAAGTGACATGCCAAAAGTTCATATCTTAAAAGACAAACACAATTCACAATTTGGCAGTATCTTCTCGTGTCAGTCAATTAATGTGTCGTCTGCTCTGTTCAGTTCTGTAAGCCATTTGATCAAAAACATTCGTTATTTTAATGTGTTAAGCTGAAAAGGGAAATCCATCACCCTTTACTTTCGGCTTTTCAATTGTTCAATCGGCCGAACATCAGATTCGTTTAATTAGCGTGTAAGTTGCTGAGTATTCTGCCTATATTCGAACTCTTGACGTGATTCACAAGGGAAATCAGCGTAACAAGGCTGGAATTTTAAATTAATTACCGATACTAGTACATCCGACAGGCTTCCATACAATTTCCGTCAACCCAGTTTCTTTCAATAGGATTGTATCGACTCGTAACTATGGTAAAGTCACATGCACAACAAAGAGTGAGAGAGAGAGAGAGAGAAAGAGAGGGGGAGAGAGAAAGAGAGAGAGAGAGAGGGAGAGAAAGAGAGAGAGAACGAGAGACAGAGAGAGAGAAAGAAAGAGAGAGAAAGAGAGAAAGAGAGAGAGAGAGATAGAAAGAGAGAGAGGAAAGTATATATCTCTAATCTGCAGCTTGAAGCATGATCGTGAATAAATCTTTGACGATCCACTGAATCGTATTTTGTTGTTCTTGATGTTTCGCCCTAGTTCAAATTTAATTGAGTCAAATACCATATGTTACTCTACCGTTTATATCTCGTTTTTCTTTTCAACATGTCGCCTACTTTTCTACCACAGTTGACTGATATTTGAAGAAGATTTGACAGCTATTTCTAGCAGGTCGTGTAATCATACAAAGGTTTTTTTTTTCATGAGTACGTAACTGAAAGTCTGAAAATTTGCTCTTTGTGAAATATACATATCGTATAGCGTTCACAGTGGCAGAGATAGATCGAGAGAAAGAGAAAGAGAAAGAGAGAGAGAGAGAGAGAGAGAGAGAGAGAGAGAGAGAGAGAGAGAGAGAGAGAGATGGAGGGAGTGGAGAGAAGAAGGGAGAGGGGAAGAGAGGGGGCGAGATAGACAGACAGAGAAGGAGAAATTGAAGAGTTTAGAAAGGTTAGCTGCTAGATATGGGAACAAATGTAATGATCCATAATCATCTCAATATATTCAGAGAATTAAAGATTGGAGCCAATATCGTAAAAACAAAAATCCATTGAAAATGCTTGGGAACGCTGTTTGAAACATACAACATTTCTAATTTCTTCCTTGCGTAGTTAAAACTAATATTGTATTGTGTACTCCTGTTTTGTTTTTCTGCAAGCTATGGAACACATTGAGGGAGAAGAATGGGAAAATTATAATCATAGCTGTTCAACTTGTCCGATTAGGTTGGTCAGAGTGATTTTTCACACGTGATCACTAACTGTATGTGTTCATAAAGCTTGAAACAATAGGAAGTAGGGGATTAAACGGGATGTAAATGTGGTAAATTTCTGCAAGATTGACCCTAACAAATATGATCTTTGTGAAGAGAATGTGGAAAAGAAGATTATGTAAAGTTGCGAGAAACACTCGGCAAGGAACCAGAAGACATAAAATTTGGGAAGTAGGTCTTGCAGAATGAACTTAGCTTAAGTTATACAAGGTCTCGCAGGTGGTGGGCTCCTCAATCCCGCAACCACTTTATGCTTAACAGCTGATGAATAGGGATGTAACTGCATCAAGACTTATAGTTTTCTCTTTCGTATCATGTCTGTTAATTAAAATGTAAGCGCTACAAAATTGTCTAACCCCCCAGCCACTGAGAAAAACACTAACTACGCCACTACCCACAATCCAGCTGTCTTTTCACCATTTTCTGTTAACGCAGGAACCTTTTCTCTCCCCCACCATTTCTGAATTAGCTGTCATGAATATATAAACGTAACCGTTAATCCTATAATTTCAATGAATAAACATTGCCGTTAACATCGACTCAAATAACCAAATGGAAAATAGCAAGAGCTAAAAAGCCGAAACAGCACATAAAACAACGCATAAAACAACGTAATTTGTGACAAGTTAATATCCGTACATAAACTTTAAAACAAAATATGCTTATCAATCCAATATTACAAATAAAATTCATGTAGGAAAGCTAGAGGAGGTTAATTATCCATTCAGATATGTAATGCTGTTTTCAACAGAGTGAACTATATAAATTAGTTTGCAGTAAATTGTATATTCGAAGACCAATCTGTGAATTTAAGAAGATATTAATGCGAGAGGGTAAGAGCATTTTAAATTACAAGCAGATCTTATGCAGTACACATCCAGGTTACACGAAACATTCAGTTGAACATAAACATTTATTATCTGGTAATTGAATTGAATTAGCTCAAGGAGTTCACTTGTTAGTTTCTATTATTTTCTCTCACTCGTTTTCTCTGTCACCTGCTGCGTGAATGTTTTTGCGCATAAACACACATACATGCTGAAGACCATAGTGGCAAAAGTCTCGTCTCGGGAGATAAACATTCAGTTTCAATTACTCACAC
Organism: Octopus bimaculoides; assembly: GCF_001194135.2. NCBI lineage: Eukaryota > Metazoa > Mollusca > Cephalopoda > Octopoda > Octopodidae > Octopus > Octopus bimaculoides. Next base: position 25,784,588 of record NC_068982.1, read on the forward strand.
ACTCACATTCACACACATACATGTAGATAGATAGATAGATAGATAGATAGATAGATAGATACACATGTGTCAAATACCAAATAACAAACATTCTTGATTTATTAAAATTCTCTCTACCTCTAGAGAATGTATCATAATTACCAAGTAGCAATTATGACTAGCTCCACTTGAGAAGGCGAGATAATCTCAAGATTCAAAAATTTTGCAAGACTGAAATGCGATTAAGGAAAGAGAGAGAGACTTATTATCTAGAGATAAGAAGATAGCTGTAGACACATGTTTCTGACTTGCTTACCAGCCACATGGTTCCGGGTTCATTCCCACTGCGTGGCACCTTGCGCAAGTGTCTTCTACTGTAGCCTCGGGCCGACCAAAGCCTTGTGGGTGGATTTGGTAGACGGAAACTGAAGGAAGCCCGTCGTATATATATATATATATATATATATATATATATAAAGTGAAGTATATTTGCCATTTAAATGTGGCTAACCCCTAAGGGTGGATGTTACTGTTGCTTTTAGCCCCAGGAGAACATCTCCTCCAGCTGGCTTATCGACACATATCTGTGTCCTGTCTATTTTTGCCAAGGGAAGTTAT
>NC_068982.1:25785998-25788492 GCF_001194135.2 Octopus bimaculoides
TTGCCCCCCCCCCACCAACATCGCCAACCGATGCTAGTGTGTTTACGTTCTTGTAACTTAGCGGTTCGGCAAAAGAGACCGGTAGAATAAGTACTAGGCTTACAAAGAATAAGTCCTGGGGTCGATTTTCTCGACCAAAGGCAGTGCTCCAGCATGGCCACAGTCAAATGACTGAAACAAGTAAAAAAGTAAACGTACATGCTCACATACACACACACACACACACACACACACACACACACGCACAGACATACGTGGGTTTGTTTTCATTTTCGTATGCCAGTACTTTAATTCTATTACTATTTCCGATCATGTATTTTACGAGGTCATTAATAGTACAATCACCGTCACCACCTCGACCAAATTAGTGGCCTTGTACCTATATTAGAAACAATTATTAATATTATTGAAACAGTAGTAGAGAATGGTCATGTCTTGTCATATTAGTTATATTCATTTACTCATTATAGTTAATTAATTCCATGTAGTATAATTAAAATAAATGTCATTCATATATAGGATAATCAATTATACTGTAGATATCGAAATTTATAGGTTTTGCATGTATGAACCTGTAGAAATATTATCACTTAAATCAATCAAGTTTCAGATTACAAGAGAGTCGAACTCGTTCCTTTCAAGTCTCAAATGAAATGACACCGAATTTATTTCGTATGCGATGTTTGGAAGTCTCTAGGGCTGTAAAACTTCGGTGATGTCGTGGGGGTCACTCGACACACCTTATATATTGACAAAATACACTGTACCTGAAGTTTACTTCGATAGCTAATTTTACAGGTACGTATATCTTTTACTTTGAGTAATGACAGATGTTCTCTGATACAAAAGCTGACCTTCAGTAATTTATACAAGCTCTGAGTAGAGAAGCGTTTTTGGTTTAGAACTATTGTTCAGGTTTAAATTCCTTTATATAGAAGGCCTGAAATGTAAATGGAAGGATGCAGTCCATTAAGTCGACTCCACTGCTTGACTTGTACTTCATCTAATCAGCCCCAAAGGGATGGAAGACACAGTCGCCATCGGTAGAATTTGAACTCAGAACGTAAAAGCCGGAACAAATACCACAATTCATGTGGGTTTTGTCCTTTTTATCTCTTTGCTGTTGCTTCGGGGCATACTGTTGCTGTTGTTGCCTATATAGCCGGCGATGTGGGAGCCGTTAAGGGATGTTGACGTTGTTGTAGTGTTGCTTTCATCCTTGCAGCTCATGCACAATCAGTGTTGATGAAGTTACACGTTGTTGTTGTTGTTGGTATTGAGGTCGGTGACGGTGTTGTACTTGCTTATGCTTATTTTTGCTGTTGATGCTTGCAGTGGTAAACGTCTTCCAGATGTCACTCTCTGTTGTTGGTGCAAGAGAAGGCTGTCAGGTAGTCAGTATTGGTTTCTATAGGATGCGGAATTCAGGACATCTAAATAATTTTTGATTGAGGCAGGTGGCCAGTAATTCATCGGACGGGGCTAATTGATTAAACTGGTCCCAGTAACGGAGTACCACTTTATTTCGAAGAGAAAGTTGACATCGGCGCTATTTTGATTTAGAACATCACTAAATATCGGTTCCAAATTTTGGCACAAGGTCAGCAATTTCGGGGAAGGGGCTAAGTGCTCACCTGGTACTCATTTTATCGACTCCGAAAATATGAAAGGCAAAGACGATTTCAGCGAAATTTGAACTCAGAAAGTAAAGCCAGAAGAAATAGCGCTAAGCATCTTGTCCGGGTGCTAACGCTTCTGCTATCGCGCCATCTTAATATCGGTCATCATAATACAAAAATAATTAAGAACAAGAATATTCCCAAAACAATTTAGTTCATTTCCCATAAATCTATTATAAGCAGAGCCAACACGCTGTTAATTGCCATGTTTACTCATAGGATTTTCCAGTTCAAGTTTCATCGTATCGTATTTGGTAATCAGTGGCGTAAATATTAGCTCCATTTATTTTTGGAACTTTTTGGGAAGAACGACTATTCTCGTATCCTGCTGCTGCTGCTGCTGCTGCTGCTTCTGCTGTTCCTACAACTATTACTGCTACTTCTGCTGCTACTACAACTGCTACTGTCACTATGTTCATGTTGCTCCTAACATTACTGTTGCTAAAGTGAATGCTGCTAGGATTATTGCTGTTACTGCTACTCCTACAGTAACCACTACGACTACAACTACTGCTGCTGCCGCCGCTGCTGCTGCTGCTGCCAATACTACAACTGATACTGCAACTAGAAATACTAATACTACAATTAGTACAACTTCTAATACAACTTGTAGTAGTAGTAGTAGTAGTAGTAGTAGTAGTAGTAGTAGTAGTAGTAGCAGCAGCAGCAGCAGCAGCAGCAGCAGTAGTAGTAGTAGTAGTAGTAGTAGTAGTAGTAGTAGTAGTAGTATTAGTAGTAGTAGTAGTAGTAGTAACAGCAGCAGCAGCAGCAGCAGTAGTAGTAGTAGTAGTAGTAGTAGTAGTAGCAGTAGTAGT
>NC_068982.1:25788712-25797989 GCF_001194135.2 Octopus bimaculoides
AGTAGTAGTAGTAGTAGTAGCAGTAGCAGCAGTAGCAGCAGCAGCAGCAGCAGCAGCAGCAGCAGCAGCAGCAGTAGTAGTAGTAGTAGTAGTAGTAGTAGTAGTAGTAGTCGCAGCAATATTTGCTGCTATTGGACGTCGCTTCAACTGGAAGATGTTCGATCGATCTGCAAGAGATAGCAACCAACTCTTCAAATCACACCCAATCTTTTTCAATATGGACAAGACACATTAGATAATGTCGTTCTACATACGCCTAAAAGGACGTGGGTGGTCATAACTGAAATGCATTTCATCATAGGTGTGATCGATCAAGATTGACGCAGGCTAAATAACATCGATATCGCTGCTGCTGTTGTTCTTAATCGCATTTCTGTACACGTCCATGATTTTCATAATGAAACAGTTTTGTGGTTTGAATACTCGCTTTTTATATTGCTTTTCCTCTGCTTTGAATTCTAGTTCACCAAACATACATCCTGGCACCATTGTTTACCCAGGATGTGAAGAGCCTTACTGTTATAGTTGTTTGTGTTGTCGTTATTTTTAATTTTTGTTGTTATTATTGTCGTTGTTGTTAGCAAAAGGGGAGGTCATATTGAGCTAATATATTTAATATATTTTATACAGAAAGTATTAAAAGCTGACAAGAATTATGTGACGAGGAAAAGACGATATTATTCTGATTTCCCAAGAAACTACGGAAGAAAACTCTGGACATGTTTCGGTATTATTATAATTTCCTCGGTGAAGCAGATCCCCACATTCTTAACGAAACGGTAACGAAAGAATTACTATGGAGATGTAAACGATTGTATACTGGATGACGTACGGAATCGATTATTTGCAAAATAAATAATCTAGAAATGCTTTATAACTCGTAAAACAATAGTTCAACTGTCGTTTATAAATTTAGTGTCCAAAGAGAATAGAAAGCTCTAACTAGTGGTTATTATATGGCTAGGAAAATATTCAACAAGTAACTAAATTACTTTACATTTACCTATATTTTCGTGAAATACACATTTAAATCCAGATATATCTTTATCATTTGGATGCGCCTCGAACGCCTTTGATCATAACTCTGTTTGTCCAAGACTGACCCGAAGCTAACTAATAATTAAATTATATGCATAGGTGCAGGTGTGGCTGTGTGGTGAGAATTTTGCTTCCTAACCTCATACTTCCGGGTTCAGTCCCACTGCGTGGCACTTTGGGCAAGTGTCTTCTACTAAAACCTTCAGCCAATCAAACCCTATTGAGTGGATTTGGTAGACAGAAACTGAAAGAAGCCGTCGTATATAAATCTATGTGTGAAGCAAGTGAAAGATAAATATATAGGAAAACGCAAGCACAATGTCTTAAAATGCATCACGTTTGTGCCGATTCGAAGTAAATTCTCTCTAAAAGCTATACTTCTTCTTACACGTTATTTATACATAACATCTAATCAAACTCTTCCAGAAAAATATTTATAGTGATGTAATGATATTTCGAGAATACGTTAATCGTTATGTTCCTTTTGCTTTAATTCCTATTATTTTATTTATATTTTGTTTCTTTTTAATTTCATATGTTATTGATTCTCAGTTCTATTTACATATTTATTTCCTTTTCACATTTAAACTATGATGAAATGTATCAATAGAAAATCGTCGAATGTCCTTGAAGTCCCTGTTGATGCAAAATATATTTATCACAAACATTATGTGTGTGTGTGTGTGTGTGTGTGTGTGTGTGTGTGTTAATGCATATGTTTACATATGTTCGTTATGCTTGCATATGTCAATGTATATTAATTAGATAGATACAGAGAGAGATAAAGAGAGACAGAGAAAGAGACAGGCAGACAGACAGACAGACAGATAGATAGATAGATAGATAGATAGATAGATAGATAGATAGATAGAAACAGATATATGCTTATGTGTTCAGGAAGGGTTAATAGATGCGTGAATATTTATTTGTGATTTATGGCGTAAATGTTAAACTGTCATCGCGTAGGTACTATATTTACATTTCTATTACATAAATAACATTGGTAAATAACATGCTAAGTCTCAAAGTTTAATAGAAAAGAAAACTGTTGGGGCTATGACGTAAGTGATAGCTAAATTTCTCAAAACAAGTTGACGCAAAATTCTATCCCAATCTTCTTCTGGAACTTGGTTTAAGAATAGCACTTGATTTCCTCTTTTGATGAAAACAAAAAACAAGTATGTTGCTTGGATGTGAGACTACATTTAAATCATAATTTCGTTACCCAATTTAAGGAGAAAGAATTAATCTCAGCTATTTAATATTCTTTTCTACTCTAGGCACAAGGCCCGAAATTTTGGGTGAGGGGACCAGTCGATTAGATCGACCCAGTACGCACCTGGTACTTAATTTATTGACCCCGAAAGGATGAAAGGCAGAGTCGACCTCGGTGGAATTTGAACTCAGAACGTAAAGACAGACGAAATATCGTTAAACATTTCGCCCGGTTTGCTAACGTTTCTGCCAGCTCGCCGCCTTTCAGCTGTTTAATATTAAGTTCTTTTTCTCTCTCCTTAAACTGTAATTTTTGATTTAACTAAAATATATTGTTTTGTTACTAAACGCATCAATGTTTGTGTATACAATGATTCGAAGTAAACTGAATAAAGCAAACAAAGTTCAGTTAATACAAAGAGAACCAAGATATCCAAGCAATAAACAGAACAGTAAATTGTGGTATAAAGTATTTGCTTTTCCGAAGGGAATTAGTAACATGAAGACCAGCAAATTGGATTCATTAACAATCAAAATCCTGGCTCAAAGCACCAATAACAATGTCAATAATCAAATAAACCGCCATGAAATGGCTGATATATTTAATTATTTTCAGTAATAGTTGTAGTGAAGATAGAATCAGCTTTTCACCTAATTGACACTGACCTCTCATGGTGCCATACGTGTGTGTGTGTTCTCTTATTAATTTTTAACATTAGATTTATTACTATAAAGAGGAGAGGCAGAACTTATGACCTTAGCAGACACATAATATACAAAGGAACAACGTATAGTCAATAAAACTAGCAATCGAATTTCATTTCACCTTCTTCAAAAAGTGGACAGACTGGATAATGTATTACGGAGTAGACAATGCCTGGACAAAGGTGAGACAGTGATAATAGGAATACCTTTGCTTAAAGATATACTTACCCGGAACACTAGTCAAGTGAAGTGTTAATAATGGTGTCAACAGCAGTATCAACTAGAAAAAGAAAATTTCTTAGGACTAAGATATGTCCTATGGAGGCAGTGTGTGATGATTGCTTATCAGTTTAGGTGTCAGATGAAGTATTTTACATACGTTAAGTTTTTCACTTCAATCCCCGATCCTCCATAACATACACTTAGGGAAAGGAGTGCTATGCCCGTTGCCTACTCTAACTATCCGAAACTGGTAACATTCAACAGCTGCAAGTTTATGACTGAAACCGAACAAAACATAAACCGGGAGAAGGGATTCCAGATAAATTACATTCTAGGGAGGAAAGAAATGGGTGGTAGTGTTGGGAGTAAAGAAGTGGGTGGTGGGGTTGGTAGGAAAATAGATGAGGCTAACAAAATGGGTGACGAGAAGACAAAAGAATATTTCTAAGTGGATGTGACTAGATCAGTCCGTTTCGAGAAGAGCAGCCACTGTAATGGCAGAAAAGAAAGCAGAGTGCGGAAACAGTACGTTTATAGGCCAGATTTTGAAGTATTAATGAGTGGCTTTCGACCAAAATGGGTGCAGTCTGGAATATGTGTGTGTGTAATAGCAGCAACGTCTCAAATACGCGATACTGGAGAACATTTTGGTTCTGGAGAGGAAGTCCAATCTTTGTGATGCAGTCACTGCTGTATCGAAGACTTGGGGTCGCCAGAAGACATCATCAGTGATTATATGTTCTACTGAAATTCTGAAGATCAGGCTCTTCACGCTCCCTGCTTAAACATAGCTAACTAATAGACCTCCTCAAGCACTGATATCTGGGGTGCAACACATATTCTAAGAAGGTTGCATAAAATTTCATAATTCAACTAAAAAGACGAAAGCTTAACAATACAGAGAGCAGGTCAGATCACTCTCGGAACAGAATGCTGAAAGAGTGAAAGAAGGACACATTATAGGAATGGAGTGTGATGCTACAGAATCGAAGGTGATGCACATTGTAAAGATTGCTTAGTGGGTTGAATATTCTCTCACAACACAAATTCCAATTCGTAGTTATAGTAGCAAGTATTTCACAAAATTTACAATAATACACTTAGCATTGCAATTTCCTTGCTATCCTCAACTCAAATGAACAGCTTTCATTCACAATCAAAAGAAGCCAATCTGTTGAGACCAAATTTCAGAAAAGTAGTTACACTGAAGAAAGTAGGGGCCTCTTCATAAATTCAATGACTCTCCAAACACCTTTAGTCTCTTTCTGACCTCTAAAACAAGTTTTATCGAACTATTTATGTTTTTGTTCCTATCGAATTATTTTATCACTGTCTAATGGGATCATCCACTCTGCATTATCTTACACATAATCTTGAGTCTCATCCTGGAACCTTTGTCACTTCTAATTAGCCGGCTACCGAAAATTTGCTTGTGAAATGTTGACTACTTCTGATACTAAATATATTCTATTAGTTATTCTTATGGAAACAGCTAAATGGGTGAACATACCATTCCCTCATCTAAATAAACCACACAAATTCAATACAACTGTACAAACAAAGAGTGCTAGTTTATAACACAAGTGTGAAGTTACATACTAAACTAATCTCTTTATATTCACTCATCATTATAATGCTTTTAAAATGAACCGAAAGGAAGGAAATTATGTTTCCATGATGCATGTAGCATATCTCTAACGTTCTTAAATTTCCATCAGACTTTCTGGTCTTTTGCTCTGATCTCTGGTCAATTTGCATAGCATAGGTTCCAGCAGGTCTAGACTACGTTGATTTTATATGTAGCATTCTAGCAGATAAAGTATCATTTTTACTATACGCGCTTTTACCACACAAATATACACAAACACACACACACACACACACACACACACAAACTAAATGAAGTCTTTCTCTAAATTCTATCTGATTCACCAACACGTACAGACAGTTGCCAAATTCAAAAAATTCTCTAACCCTTCCAACCTATCTTCAGCACAAATGATATCCTTCTTTCCTCTTTATTCTTCCACACATATAGCTCAGTCCACAGTTGTAGAATTTCACGAACATATACCCCAAACCTAGCCTGCAACTAAGCCAATAACAACCTTGTCCTTTTCAGTACAAACATACTTTCCCACCACTTCTCACATCCTTCCTAACAAGACTTATGCCTCACATGGCCTTTTATACTAATTACCTATCTGAAGGAGTGAAATAAGTAATTCATATCTCATTCCGCTTCTTACATTCACGCAGCCCTCTCAAAAGAATGAAAAGCAAACTGTAAGAGAAAGGTGATTGCTAGCAGGCACGTGTCGTCCATCTGTTGTATTCCCTCTGTATAATGTGATGTCAATCCATATCAGCTAGTTTCGATGTTCAACATGGTTACTGGAACTGATTAAAATAGCAGTTACATCTTTGTCGCAAGTCACACCTGACCGTTAAAAGATACACAGTCAACGTTTTACCTTCCTGGATTTTAAAAAGCAAATCATGATGATCGCAACTTGAATGCCGTTTGTTATACGTACGTCCAATGGGGGTTGATATGCGACTAAACATCAACAGCGAAATTTATTTTGAAAAGAAGGCTTCTACGCGGTAGCTCTACATGCTAGAAATAGCCGCTAATTTTCCCTTATATTATGCCCTACCGTCTTAAACTATAATCTAGAAGAAAACATTACTGCAAGCTTTTTCGTTTTCTAATTTGACGCAGCAAAAATATGTGTTGTCTTGAAAGTTAGACTTATTCTTGTGGATACATGGGGTGTTAATTTCAAATGTTATCAGTTTTGCCTAGCTTTTGATGCTCATGAATCCACCCGTAAGCTGAAATGGGGGCAATAACTATTTCTCATAATTAACTATCTTAGAAGCTAGACCTATTCTGTAGTATATATGGGGTGGTGAATCCAGAAATGGTATCATTTGTGCGACCATGAGATAGAGAATGTGAAACCAGACATAAGATCAATGTGAAAGAAGAAAAAATAAACAACTATGACGATTTCAAGTGTGAAATACGAAGGTTGTGGTCAATGAAGAGAGTAGACGTGTTACCAATAGTAACTGGTGCACTTGGAAGTATCAGCACTCAACTACCAACATGCAGAAAAAGAATGATGAAAGTGTGAATGTAGAAAACCTACAAAATCAGCATCGCTTGGAACTGCAAGAATTCACAGGGTTCTTGAAGCCTGACCAGTAAATAAGTGTTACCTTAGTCTGCTGGCTGTGGAGTGCTGACACTTTCCATCATACCCAGCAAAATAAGCTTTGAGTTTTAATACAAGATTAATGAGGAGTGGGAGGAGGAGGACGACGACGACGACGATGACGATGACGATGGTGATGATGATGGCTATTAAAACAACTACATATTACTAAATCAGTTTGATTTAGCACAAAAATCTGAGAGTGTTGTAACTAAAATATAAACATAATTAGCCATTCAACACATAAGACATACTTTCATCGAGTGAGGTTTACCAGAGTAGTTCTCCTAAAATAATAGTAGTAATCTCCCATCAGATGTATCTTCTAGTGTTCCCATTATCTTTTTGCAACTGTGTTATATCTCAATAAAATGTTTGTGTCTGTTGTTTGTTTAAATCTTCAAACTTTTTATGGAAATTAGTCCAGTTGACATTTGAGATAATGGACATTGACGCTTATGCAACACTCAAGATTAACTTTGGAAAACTTGTCATCTACTACTAATTCAGACTATTTATTGACTCTTTCATATTTTCTTTATAAACTAATTATTTCAAATCAGAGACAGAAAATTGATTCCGTCAATTCACAGAAGTTTGATGCTTTTCAGCTTCTTATGATGGTTTATACGCTTATTCACATTTTCCCTAATACACGCACATATTAGTTCAGCGTCCTCTAAAGCTGAATCTAATATCTCTGACTATGGTATACTTGAGATAACTTTAGATATGATTTATGGCAACATTTAAATTTAAATCCTGTGCCAACTTATCCGGACACCTGAGATGTTCATGAAGTTAGAGTAACAATAAGAATTGGCAATAATTCAATTCCTCTTCGGCTTTCTTTGTATTATATGCTACACACACGTGCACATACATATGTGTATGTAATATGTGTGTGTATCTAATGCACATCTATATGTATACAAATAGATCTAATATATATATATATATGTGTGTGTGTGTGTGTGTATGCATATAACACATACATATATATACATACATACATATACATACATACATACATATATATATATATATATATGTATATATATATATATATATATATATTTATATATGTGTGTATGTATGTATATATATATGCATACATACATATATGTCTATATATACATACATATATATAGATAGATAGATAGATAGATAGATAGATAGATAGATAGTTAGATTGATAGATAGATACATACATACATACATACATACATACATAACATAGATAGATAGAGAGAAAGACAGAGAGATTACAAGTTACTTAAAAGTAGCTGTCAACAGTATAATGCAAAATATTGCCCACTACACATGTACTAAGTCATTTACTCAATCAATGTTTGCTGTGTTTTTATCATATAAAAACACTTGATTCCAGCAATTTACAAAAGCACACACATACATGTATATACAGATATACACACACACATACATGCATATATAAGTACATGCATATATACAAGCATGCATATGCGTATATAAATAAATATATATGTAGATTATTTACCAACGCGCGTGCATGTGTGTGTGAATGAATATGTCTTGCTTTCAAAAGTGAATTATTAAAAAGAAATGTGAAATAAAATATTTGAAACGTATATCGAGTGGTACAATTTCTACTAATGCTACTGAAAGTAGCATTTTAACATACTGGATGCAAAATCGATATGCTGCTTACAATGGGACTCGGTAGTGAGTATCAGGAATGATGGACTGAATGCTTTCCAAGTATTGGTTACTTTCATCTTAGCAATATTCAATTCCACCACAGTTCAGGTTACGTTACTTTTCTCCTTGATATCTATAGGACAACGACCTTTCAAATTGCTATAGTGGAATAGACTTAATCCATTAGACCCTTGCGCAAACAAACCTGGGAACTTGTGCAAGTGTGAGACGTGTTTTAAGAAAAGATAAACATTGGGATAAGTATTTTTAATTCGGTTTCTTTCTTATCGTCTGTCTTTAAATTCGAAATAGGTGTATTTGGGAATATTTAAAGAGTAGAAGTACATTCCTTGAGAAAATGTAAGCCAGCTGATTCGTTAAATGCACGTTTAGAATAGATGCGTGAACACAGTCGTGTAAACGTGTAGTCAACACACTTGTCGCGAAAACAAAGAGCAGTGGGTTCCAGTCCCATGCGTACGAGAAGACCTACTTTATTCCGTTGAAGGCTTAAATACCCCAGTATTAGACTATTTCTTTCGTCATTGCACGATGATCGCTTATAAACTTTAAACTAATAAAATATTATTATTATTGTCATTATCATTTACAGAATTGTAAAATCGACGCTGCTTACCATATATATATATATATATATATATATATATACATGTATGTATGTATGTATGTATGTATATACATTTAAATAATCAGAAAGCCTTAGATCAACAAATCAATTGGACCACATATGTATTATTTAATACAAAGCGTGATAGTAAATACGGATATTTTATCCCTTGAGACCCCCTTCGGTCGTGACTGACCATGGGATTGCACCTAGAAAGTTACCCTCCCAGTCACAAGTCTGGGCAAGGTTGTTCATGGAAGACCAGCAGTCGCCCATGCATGATGCCCCCCCCCCTCTCCACGCCACACGTGTTATCCAAGGGAAAGACAAAGGCCGATACAGCTTGACACCTGTGACGTCGCTACTCCTTTCTACAGCTGAGTGAACTGGAGCAACGTGAAATGAAGTGTCTTGCTCAGGAACACAACACGCAGCCCGGTCCGGGAATCGAACTCACGACCTCACGATCGTAAGCTTGACGCTTTAACCACTGAGCCAAGCGCCTTCACATTTATCCCTTAGTCGGTTACTCTAACCGCTAACTCTGCTTACCTGTTACGTATAT
>NC_068982.1:25798540-25801329 GCF_001194135.2 Octopus bimaculoides
TATATATATATATATATATATATATATATATATATATCCTATTCACTCACTTTCACCTTTGTTGATTCTATTGATTTCGTACGCGTATACATGTACACATACGTACACACACATACACACACACACGCAGAGGCGTGAATGTGTGTGTGTGTGTGTGTGTGTGTGTGTGTGTGTGTGTGTGCACGTGCGCGTGTACAGAGTGAGAGTGAGACATACATAGATAGATAGATAGATAGATAGATAGATAGATAGATAGACATCTGAAGCACTTACATTTCTGAAGAAGATTAATTCATGTTGGGAAATGCTTGGATCCACGTGATATTGTTTCAATTCTTATTCAGTCACTTTCTCCTTTGTTTATTCAACTTACATATTCCAATAGAAAGATATCATTTAAAACCAAAAAACTGGTTATCTATTCAATTGTGTTTCATTCTTTTGTCCAAGCGCATTCCTTTTGAAAATTAACAATCTCGCTTTAACACTCCATGTACAAACATGTAGCGCGCATCTTACATGCATTTTGTTTAGCCTTCTCCCACACAGAGAAATACTCTCACACTCATACGATCACACAGTTTCACGAATATAGATGCATGCATATTGTAATGCATAAAATCAGGTATACATGCACAAACATTAATACAAACGTACATGCGCAGGCACACGCAACATATACATATATTTATATACAAATATATACAGATTTATATTACCTTCGTACGGTTTCGGCTGTAGCTCTATTGTGTTACACTTTGGGGAAGTACCTTCCATAATAGCCTCAAGTTTTGTGAAGAAATCTACTAGACGGAATCTCTGAAGAAACCAGATGCAATCGTGTGTGTTTGTGTATCTAAATGTGCTTGTACGTAGATGTGTGTATGTGTGTATATGTGTATATATGTGTGCGAATGTGTGTATGTACGCGCGCCCTTGTGCCTCCACTACTTGACTGTCAGAGATGGTTTGTTTATGTCCCTGTAGCCTAACGGTTGTGAAGTCGCATGGCTCAGTGGTTACAGCGTCGAGCTTACGATCGTGAGGTTGTGAGTTCGAATCCCGGACCGGGCTGCGAGTTGTGTTCTTGAGCAAGACACTTTATTTCACGTTGCTCCAGCTCACTCAGCTGTAGAAATAAGTTGTGACGTCACAGGTGCCAAGCTTTATCGGCCTCTGTCTTTCCCTTGGATAGCACTGGTGGCGTGGAGAGGGGCGACTGCTGGTCTTCCATAAACAACCTTGCCGGGACTTGTGGCCTGGGTGGGTAACGTTTTAGGTGCAATCCCATGGTCAGTCATGACCGAAGGGGGTCTCAGCAGCCTAACGGTTTGAGATGTAAAAAAAATAATGAACTGGATTTGTTCGACTAAACCCTTCGATGGTAAGCTCCAGTATGGCCGGAGCTCAATGACTGTAATAAGTAAAAGAATGTAAGAATGAAGAGTACACGCAAAAACTATGCATGTACACACATATGCAAATCTTCGTCGGCAATTTCTCTGGGTCAAGGATGGAGATTAACCAAGTTTAATTTCTCAGACCTGCATGCGTATCAATTATATCGAATGCAGAATTCCCATGAGCTGTAATTAACCGGGGTTATTTATTCGCAGATGTGGAGTTATGTTAACTAGTTTGTGCTTCTTTCTACGCCCATATTTATCGTTGAAACTTTTGGTTCTTGTTACATTGAAGTGTCGGATCCAGTCAAAGATGATCCATCTTTACTTCTGTGGTTTATTTGCTAACGAATCCTACTTGTTTATTTTCATGCTATTATTTCTTTTTCATATTTCCTTTTTGTCTTTATCTCTCATGTACGTACTTGAGCCACTTATTTTGTACTTATTAGTTGCACATTTTTTACTCGGTTAAGTTTAAGACAGTTGTTTCAGCAATCAGTGGACTAACATATAGACGTGCACTCATGAATATACATATACACGTAAATACATACACATATACATGAGTATGTTTTCAGTCATTCCTCTTGAAACAGATGTAGAAAATTGCTCAACCACTACGTAGAACCAAGGCAAATAAAGAGAAAGCCCATATTTCTTTTCTTTATTTCTATCTAAATCAAATTCAATGAAATCCTATTGTATATATGTTTAAAGAATTCTTGATCTCGTGATGAGTAGTCGATTGATGCTATCAATAGAATTAATTAGTGGTAGAAGGCAATATATTCTTTCGATGAATGCTTCCTTTATATACTTACCTATATTAAAAAGGAAGATATATTTAAATACATACATACGTAGATGTAATAAGTAGGTAGATAGGGAGATAGATAGATAAGAAGGTAGAGACAGACAGCCTGAATGATAGAGAGACAGACAGAGCAAACAGATAGACAGAGAGACGGATAGATAGATAGATAGATAGAGAGAGAGAGAGAGAGGAAAATCTATAAGACATGTAGATAGAGAGGTAGACAGCAAATGCATATGCACAGTATTTCTTTATTAGCATTATTGACGTAATGCCAATCTACCTTGATATATGACGATGATAATCATGGTGTTGTATTCGTGTGCTTTTCAAGCGTAACGATATACATGTCCTTAAGAAGTTATTTTCACAATTACATAGTTGCATGTTAGATTTCATAATGCGACATCATGTGCATAGGTCTTTCCGGTGTAGCGTCCGGTTCACGAATGTTTGATGCTATTTGTTAGACCAATGTATGCGTGTGTGTGTGTGCGTGTGTTTGTGTGTGTGTGTGTGTGTGTGTGTGTACGTGTGTGTGTGTGTGTGTGTGTGTGTGTGTGTGTGTG
>NC_068982.1:25801792-25803425 GCF_001194135.2 Octopus bimaculoides
ATATATATATATATATATATATATACATACATACATACATACATACATACATACATACATACATACATACATACATACATACATACATATATTTATATATATACATGACGGCTGTTCATTAAAAATTTACCCTGACCACTTACGGCGATTGCAAGAAACAAAATTGGAACAGATATAATTATATATGTCTCTACATGTCACATTGCAAATTGCAGCTTTCCAATAGTATTCGTTTGTCTTTTACAGCTGCTGAAGTGGACTAAGGTGTCATAATGGAAGCAGTTGAATGCAGATCAGCGATCAGGTTCTAATACTTGAAAGGTCGTACAACAAAAGAGACTTTCAATGAAATAAAAGTAGTTTACGGTGATGATGCACCATCATATACCGTAGTCAAGCTCTGGCATCGTCAGTTCAAATGTTGTCGGATATCAGCAGAAACTGCTCCTATTCCTGGACGGCTACATTCCGCCATTGATGATAACACCATCCATAAAGTGGAAGCCGCTATTCTGGAGGATCGCCGCATAACTATTCGGCAACTAGCCCATGATGTGAAGATAAGTATAGGGTCTGTGGAAAAAGATCATTCATGACCATTAGCACATGCGGAAGTGGTATGCACGATGGATTCCCCGGATGCTCACACCTTTTCAGAAGCAGGAACGAGTGAATTGCACCCACGAGTTCATTTGCATCCAAGAGTCAATTGCAATGTGCCAAGAAAACGAGGAGAACATTTTCGGCAGACTTATCACACAGGATTAGACATGGGTCCATAACAATGATCCTCAGACTAAAGTGCAGTCGAAGCAATGGAAGCATAACTCACCACCTCTAAAGAAGACTCGTGTGCAACCTTCAGCAGGTAAGGTGATGTTCAGTCTTTTGGAACCAGCACGGAGTAGGGATGATGGATTTCCTAGCAAAGGCACCAGAGTCATGCTGCAGAAATTGCGAAACGTTATAAAAGCAGAAAGGCAGAGCATACTGACCAAAGGATTCCGTCACCTCAAAGACAACGCCCCAGTCCACAATGCGCATGTTGCCCAGATAAAAGCACACTCCTGTGTATGAAATACTTCTCATTCCCCTTACTTTCCCGACCTCCCATCATCTGACTTCCAACGCTTTCCAGCCATGAAGTCTTTTTTAATGGAGAAGCACGTTTCAGATGATGATGAACATATTTCCGAGGTAAAGTCTTGGCTCCAGACGCAAACTACCGACTTCTTTAGACGAGTTATTCACAGCTTCACAACGCGAAAGGGAAAAAGTGTGTCACCATTGGTGGTGGCTATGTAGAGAAGGACTAATAATTCTGCCAAGTTTCATTTATCCCAGTCCTTGGGAAGTGGGCCAGGGGAAATATATATAGATAGATAGATGGCAGGGGTAGTTCGTGACATTGTTTTTACTGTTGTCTGTTTATCTTATTTTTTGTACGTAAGCAATCCAGTTAAGCAATCGTCGGAGGGTCTCAAACCAGTACCTGAATAGGCAATGATACTCTGTTTATCACTGATAGGAGATTCGGCTGTTATCACACTGTTGGATAACTGTCACTAAGAACCCTATAGCAGGTCGAAACCACGGAAAATGCAGTTCCGGCGGCCGTGGCAATATATATATA
>NC_068982.1:25804192-25808412 GCF_001194135.2 Octopus bimaculoides
AGCACATATAACATGTGTATGTATATGTGTGTATGCGTACTTTCGTACATGCGCATATATATCCCCATTTAAGCACGTGCATAGCTGTGCATATTTTTTGTGTATATATCTGTATCTGTGTATCTTTGAGTGGGGGGGTGGGGGGTTGTGTATGTGTGTGTTATATTTGGATTTGATATTATAAGCTAGTTAATCCATATAAAATCAGACTTCCAGATTGTGAAGCAGTTTCGTAAATGCCCTGAACGAAGCTTTCCGTCCACGAATCATTGTGCAACATCTGCCGATTAAAGATAAAAAAAATCTATTCATCTATGTTGAGTTCTATTTATCCTGTTCGTGCTATCAAACCTGTCCTTTCCTCCTTAATTGAGCAATTTTCTCTCGCATTTTCTATGCGGAATATTCTGATACCACCAGGATAATTGTATATGATGAAGCACATAGAAATTAAACCCAAGCATCTAATCAAGCGTATACACTTGAAAGATTTTTTATTCAAAAATAGATCGCACGTATTATTTTCTAATTCTAAATTCTGTTTTATATCTCGCAAACGTCCATCGCAGAATATAACACTAGGAGCTTTTGAATACGATTTACTGAACCTGAATAAAGAAGATGAAATTCAGAAAAGGTTTTTTAACAACTTTCCAAACACTATTATGAACGATCTGAAGCATATTGAAACCAATATTACTCTAGTGGTATTGGTTTCGATTTTGGCACAAGGCCAGCTATTTCTGGGGAAGGGGAAGTCGATTTCATCGAACCTAGTGCCCAATTGGTACTTATTTTATCGACCCCCGAGGACGAAAGGCAAAGTCGATCTCTGCGAAATTTGAATTCAAGACGTAAGGATGGATGTAATGCCGTAAAGCCTTTTCCCACCGTGCTGACGATTCTGCCAGCTGACCACCTTACCAACTCTAGCAACATCAATAATGCGTAAATAAAACAATTTATCGTAATGCGTACGATGATAAATAAAGAAGCATTGCAGAGATTATTAAAACATGATGGGATTGACCTGATAGATCCTACTTCGCTCTGAATCACTTTGTTAGACCTTTTATGTGTTTAACAGGTCGGACACCAGTTTTTTTATGTTGGTTGTTTGTTATCACAACAGGTCGTTGAAGTGTGAGATATACTATATCTTTATTTACAATGTTTTCATTCGTAAGTTATAACAAATATTATTGTTTATTCAATTAAAAACTATAATGATAATCTCGTTACTTATAACTTAATTATAAGTATTTATCACTAAGCATAACTCTTAGTTTAGTTTAGGCTGCGTAAATGTTATGATGTATATACATGACAAGACGCCGAATGTGCGTTCATTACGTGCATGTATGTTGAAGATTTAGATTATATTTTCTTGACCGTTACACATAAAAAAAATACAGTTTCATTAACATACAGAAATAAATTCAACAAGTTGGAAGAAACGAGAAGTAAAAGGAATTAAGTTTCTACATTAATTTATTATATACATTTTTTTTTACATTTATAGATATTTAGAAACTAAGCATTTCATCGTAGAGAATTTACGACTTAAATTTATTATTAACTAGTTTCTCATTCTAACTAATAAGGTTTCACGACAATTCAATATTGTCGGATTTGAGTATTGAACATGGCATATATATTAGCCTATACTCAAAAGGGTGAGTGTCGTGGACTTGAGTAACATCCAACGATCAGTGGAGATTTTGCCGAAAATCAGGGTTTTTATAACTACTCATACACGAATCATAGAACCGTAACCCCGTGAAAGATTTCTTCAACAAAGTTCATATGGGTAGTAATTTTTAACCAATGAGAAATCAATAATTTCTCATGTTCGGGCAAACGAACTTACGTTCTCTCTCCGCCTCATATGAGTTTGCTACAGACCTTTAACCAAATTATTTAGCTAACGCTAAATGCAGCCTTATAAACACAACTTGAAGTGAATTAGGGAGCGTTAGTAATGTTGTCTTTGACACAACGATAAACTTAGACAATGAAATAACTTTGCCAATAGAAGAACAGTTCCTCAATGAAAGAGTTGTTTGATAGTTTATATGAGAAAACACAAATTCCCGCAGTTTGACATTGTCCCTTTTAATGAAAGCTTTATATTAATCCCATAGACATGCTACTATCACAGACATTTATGTCATTATGAAGGCCAGAAAGGCTCTTCTACCTTTTGATTATGTTTTCTGAATAAAGCTCAATGGCTAAGAGCTTTTCAATGTTCCTATGGGCGGCTCTGATGGAGCCGAGATATGCAACTTCATAGTATTATTTATTTCAGACAACCAAATATCAAGATTTAATTTTATAGAATTAGATTTGTACAGAAATGACAGTCTAAAATTGATACCTGCCTTAGAAATTATCAACACTCTATAATTAAACATTCCGTGAATGAATTGTAACAGCGGATGAAATTTGCGTGATCGTTTGCGTAAAGATTCACCGGAGGGCGTACATGATGTGGTCTCGATAGCTTTCTTCTCTCCATCCCATCACAGTCATTCTTACTCTCTCACTTCTTTCACCAGGTATTCTACCGTGATAACCTGACAGTACTTATTCCCATATTGGTGTATTTAAAGGTCGATAGTTTTCTTTGTTTTATTTTTAGTAATAATGCTGACGAAGTCAATATGTTGACTCATGTTACGTAATAGAGCATAAAAGATTACGTAATAACAGTGGGGGGCTTCTAAAACAGCCTAAAATACTGGTTACGTTTATTTGCTCCTTTGTGTGTGTGTTTATGTGTGTGTGTGTAGTTTATGTGTGTGTGTGTGCGTGTGTGTTTGTGTGTGTTGTTTGTGTGTGTGTGTGTGTGTGTGTGTGTGTGTGTGTGTGTGTGTGTGTGTGTGTGTGTGTGTGTATTCGATTGTGACTGTTTGTGAGTGTATATATATGTGTGTGTGTGTCGAATTGTGCTCCCATATATGAAAAGTTGTTCAGTACAAAAGATCGATAACATAATTAGCAGATTCAAGTACAAGAATCAATATGATCGACTTAAAAGATTTAAGATTGAGCCCCACTTTCACCGGAGTCCAAAGGCAGAGATCTATGAAAGAATATAAATGCATGCATACATACATACATACATACATACATACATACGTGCATACGTACATAAATACGTACGCATGCATATAAATTCATCTGTGTGTATGTGTGTATCTACATATGTGTGTGTGTGTGTAATTTGACAGTGTGCATAAAGGAAAAGAAAACGCAATATCTTACCCAAAAATATCAATATTTTAAGGAGCTAAAAATTATCAACTAGACTGGGAGATAGCCATCTTCCTAAAGTAGCGGCCCTCAGCTTCCACCCGGGCCTCAAGACGACTCTGGAACTTGGCGCATGCGTTCCTCATTGTGTTTCTGGAAAGATCTTCGAACACCTCATTGATCTTGGCTACCAGCTCGTCCTTGGTGTTACAATTGGTGTCTTTCGCAACCGCACCCTACACATAGCAATCCATGGAATTACAATCGGAAGAACCAGCCGACCAGAAACTGGGGCTGGTGAAATCATAGTAATTCTCCGACGACTACTTCTGACATTTTCAGAGGTATGGCAAGAAACCGAATCCTGCTGCCACACATATGGCCTTCCAGCATTCACCGTCTCTCCAGCTAGGAATTGACCAATCTCCAGAAACTTCACATAGACATTTGAATTTCAGCCTAAGGCTCTGTTTATTAGTTTGTCTTACAGCCTTAAAAGTATTTATAGAGCATTGAGCAGTAGTCGTAATGTCGGCATTTTGACACCCGGGACGTATCATCATGATATAGGTAATTCATTTCCAATATTCAGATGACTTTCACTCCTCCATATCAGCTAACTTTTTCTTATCTATAATTTAAATTTTACGCTCTCGGAGAGATAAAAATTGTCAAATATACATTATATATAACGCGACTCTCTATTTCTATCTCCCCCTCTCATTCTTCCCTCTACTGTTCTTCGCCTCTATCTGTCACTACTTCTCTCTCTCTCTCTATCTCTTGTTACTCGTCCTTCGCCTCTCACTGTTACTACTACTATCTCTCTCTCTCTCTACCTCTCGTTGCTCACTTTTATTCTATTTCCTCCCCTTCTGTTCCCTCTGCTACTCTTTCTCTTTACACAGCCTTGGTCACGTGTGTCCGGCTGCTATTTCTTTTCGTTCTTGGATTCTCCAAGC
>NC_068982.1:25812556-25815315 GCF_001194135.2 Octopus bimaculoides
TATATATATATATATATATATATTGTACAATAGCTGCTATGCCAGTCATTTGCTATTACCTCTGTAGTATTTCACAAACGGCTGAACTAGTTTGTTGAGAGATTCAACCGATTTGGGCTAAATACCATCTAATAAAACCCAAGCCGTGGCAATTATATTGTGGTACAGCTACTTATAATAGAACTTTTATGCCCAAACTCAATGACGGAAATTTCTTATACTATGTGGCACAGTAGAATGCTTCTTAAACTTAAGAGAACTGCTCAAATATCATGTAACATATCTATTTCTCAAAATTATGAATGATATATTACTTTTAGATAATTTGCGAAAATGGGGCGTACTATAGGATCTTCCTTGACAGAGATTTCGCTTTTTCTTTTATGTATTCTACTCACTACACTTACAAATCTAATTATATTAAATTCAATTAGAATGATGCTAAATTCATTTCACATTTGTTTTTATCTGTAACTTGATATTGATTACAATTACAGTACCAATGTGACAAGTTAGTTCGAACGTAAATGCATTGCCTTCTAGTTAAACTTCATAATAATGAGCTCTTTGTTATAAACTCATTGTTCAACTGAATAATAATAGTCTCTTTGTATCGATTTCAATTCGGAATAGTTACTTGGGGAATACAACAATAAGCAGGTTCAACAATTCACTGCACGAGTTGTAATCATCCGATTAATTCTGTATTCATTTGTTATTCTATAGCTCTATGTCAGCCGTGGATTTGATTTATCACCAAGGTCGTACCACCTTTTTATAGTAGAGACCAATGTAGTATCCTTTTTCAATGAGGCCAGTGTAGTATCCTTCTCGCTGTTTTAGAAGCTGGTACGACAGCACAGAGGCTCCCTTGTTAGTTAGTTCTATATTCAGCCACATAATAGCATTGAGTCAAAATATGCTTATCTTATAAACTTAACGTCTAATGACACATAGAAATTAATCTAGAATATTTGAAAATAAAACAGACTTTATAATGAGTCTATTCAGAGAGAAAGATGTCCAGAAGTGACATTTGTATTTTCCCAAGCGATGAAAATAATGTTAGTAGTTGAGATAATGTTCTCTTTTCTTCGGTCTACAAATATTTCTAGTTAGATTTTTAGATTTTCACTGCATTAGGTCTTTTAACACTAACTTCTCACAATGGTGGGCGTTTCACGAGCGAAATATTTATGGATTCGCTGCAAGACGCCATTAACCTCATGAGATGGCAGAATGGCGACTAGCTTAAAGAATTTAAGCGTGCTAGATAAAATGATTTGCGGCGTTTCTTCCGGCTCTTTGCTTTCTGAATTCAAATTCCTCTGATATTGACTTTGCCTTTCGTCCTTTGATAAAAAAAAAAGTACCAGTTCAGCACTGAGGTTGATGTAATCGACTAGACCCTTCCCAAAATTTCAGGCCTTGTGCCTCTAGTGGAAAAGGTTATTATTATTATTGTTATTATTATTATTATTATTATTATTATTATTATTATTATTATTATTATTATCACTAAGACGGCGAGCTTGCATAATCGTTGCCGCGGCATTTCCTCCTGCTTTACATTCAAATTCCGCTGAAGTCGACTTTACTTTTCATCCTTTTGATATCGATAAATAAGTACCGCTCAAGCACAACTGAAGCTATTAAAATTAAAAGGATAACGATAATGTATGAGATAAATATTAAATGGTTAAAGATTAGACGTAAAATTGATTTTGAATGCCTTTTGCAAAAGTATGAAGCAATGTGACAATTGGAAAATAACAGAAACCAAGCCATGAAGTTATCCTAGAAAACGATTTCAAACCAATTTATTAACATTATTGTTCTTGACCCTTGTTGTTTCTGAAAAATATCCTAGTCTCGTTATATTTTGTTTTATTTTTTCTCTTTTTTTTTCGCCCATACATTCTACTAATCTAGTAAAGATAAATTCCCCCTTTTTAAAATATTTAAGACAGCGAAGGCGGCGAGATGGTAGAATTGTCAGCACGTCGGAGAAAATGCTTAAAGGCATTTCTTCCAGCTCTTTGTGTTCTGAGTTCAATGCCACCGAGTCCGACTTTGCTTTTCATCACTTCGAGGTTTATAAAAGAAAGTGCCAGCTAAGCACTGAGTTCGATGCTATCAGCTTTCCACTCCACTCAAAATTTGTAGCCTTGTGCCAAAATTTAAAAAAAAACATATTTAAGTTGCGTGGGTGGGGGACTGTGAATTGGAGCACCTTTAGAGTGTTGGAGGAAAAATAATTGCCGTATTTGCTTTTTTATTTTGGGTTCAAATCGCGCCGAGGATCAACTTAGGCCACACAACAAAATAAAATACTAGTCAATACTGGATTCGATTTAATGGAATAACCTTCCTTAATTTTGAAGCTTTGAGCGTATATAAGAAGCAATTTTAAGCTGTGTTGTGTAATATCACAAAAAAAATTCTTTACATTGTTTATCACTTTATTTCAAGAATTTAGTTGACATCAGTAAAAACAGTAAATTTTAAAAGGGCTAAGATTTGTAACTCTGACCCACGTAACATAAGGCCTGTAGTTTGCTTTTGGGTCAGACTGGTGTTGTGAATATATATATATATGCACCACATATACTTATGTATGCATGTGTGTATGTATGAGAGTGTGTGTGTGTGTTATGTTGTCTCTGAAAATAATGTATTCGTGTACAAACATGTTTATACGATTGCCTTGATCTAAAAATGTTTGCACTACATACTTCATTTGATTTTATTCTAATATT
>NC_068982.1:25815525-25821583 GCF_001194135.2 Octopus bimaculoides
ATATATATTTATATTTATATATATATATGCACCACATATACTTATGTATGCATGTGTGTATGTATGAGAGTGTGTGTGTGTGTTATGTTGTCTCTGAAAATAATGTATTCGTGTACAAACATGTTTATACGATTGCCTTGATCTAAAAATGTTTGCACTACATACTTCATTTGATTTTATTCTAATATTTATTCTTATATTTTATTCTAATATTTTCTAAACAAATTCGGTTTTCAAATAACACCCATAAGCAACTCATCTTCATTCCTGAAGAAATGACTCCCATTCTGTAATGTGACCCATAGGAGTCAGATATCATTATTGTTGTTGGTGATAGACCTTAAACTGTAATATGTTGATGGTCATTTGAACTACTGCATATTTTTGAACTTGCTAAATTCGCGAGCAATTTATTTCTTCTGTGGCTGTGTGGTAAGAAACTTGCTCCCCAACCACATGGTTCCGGGTTCAGTCCCACTGCGTGGCACCTTCGACAAGTGTTTTCAACTATTACTTCTATTATTACCTTGTGAGTGTATTTTTATACAGAAGCTGAAAGAAACCCTTCGTGTTTGTCTTTGTCCCCAATCGCCCTTTGACAACTGGTGTTGGTGGGTTTACGTTCCCGTAACTCCGTTATCTAGCGGTTCGGCAAAGGAGACCAATAAAATAAATACCAGGCTTGAAAAAAAGAAGTACTGGAATCGATTCATTTGACTAAAAGTCCTTCAAGGCGGTACCCCAGCATAGCCGCAGTCTAATGACTGAAATAAGTAAAAGATAAAAAGTCTTTCAGGGCTTTAGGTTTCTAAAGGTGACAGTTTTTTGTTTTTATTTTTGTTCTTTGTCTTTTTTTATAGCGGGTGGTATTATACCAGGAAATATTTACATTCTTCCCTTCGGCTGTATTTTCTTTTAAAATATTTGTCCTTGAATTTTTAAGTGTTCTAAATCTATTATGAACTTAGTATATGATATGGGATCACAAACTTTCGTAAATTCACTGTGCGCATGGAGTAAGTACTGTAATTAACTCACTAAATCTTTTTTATTAAATTGCTGCTTTTTGTTAATTATAACTGATGAAAATTAATCTCTTAAATCAATCCTTCCACATCTTTCTGAGTAACACAACGTATATTACTGGCACGTCATTCTTTCTCTCTCTCTCTCTCTCTCTCTCTCTCTCTCTCTCTCTCTCTCATGTGTTCAGTAGATATTATTTTATGATTTGTAATTTTATAGCTTTGAGTTTTTTGGTAATTTACTATGTTGAAAATAACCAATGAAAAAATCAGAATGATGGTAAAAGATATTGCAAATCAAGAATTAAATTTTGGTGGGCAAACCTATAAAAATGTAAACAAAAATGTCGCCAGGAAACTGGAAATCTTTTCTAAGAAAATTAATGCAAAAGTGCATAAATTCTGTCAAGTGGAAAGATAATAATTTGCATTACTGAACAGTTAATTTCAGTTAGCGGTGGTAGAACGACCCTTCCATTTTCAGAGATAAACATACTGCAAAAGGATCAATTAAATTATTCTGCCTTATCAGCTTACAATTGAAAAAAATAATAACGATAATGAACTAACAGATACAGCAGTACACGGAAAGCATACATTAATTCTACCTGCCAAGGACTTACAATTTGGCATCAGTTTAAGAAATCAATCATTCGTGTGTGTGTGTGTGTGTGTGTGTGTGTGTGTGTGTGAATACTTATGCATATTTGAATGTGTGTCTATGTCTGTATGTATATGCATGTGTGTGCCTTTGTGAGAGTGATGTTTTGTTTGTTTCTTTACTGTTCGTTTTAAAGAATCCATGCCTTGCTTTTAAATACTTAAATACTTAAAACTGCTGAAAAAAAGCATGTAACAGGAGTATCGTGACGTCGACAATGTTGTCTCTCATTCAGCTTCCATATAGCCAGGATAAACACATTCGTTATCATGATATATCGATATCGTTTGTCAAATTCCAACGATAGTTTTTCTGTAGTTTAAACCATAAATTAGTTTAGAAGTATACATTTATATAGCCTATATAGTAGATATATAAACAAGGCAAACTTGGTTATTTCTCCATAGATTGAAAAAACAACAAAAAACGATGAACGGCTTTAATTGATTTTCGAACCTTATTGGGTTCTTTTCAATGGTGGCGATATCAATTTGAATAACTTCAGAGAAACAAGCAGCCAATCGGTTTGTATACCCAGTAGCTAAAGGAATTTTTATACAACATGAAACAACGCACTTAATCTATGGTTAGTCGTATATATGTTACTGTTTTTCATTTTGGAACCAGCCTTTATGGAAGCAGATCTATGAGTAAAGTCTTTTCAAATATGACCCACCCGTAGTGTGTCTAGAAAAACACTACCCATTATTCATTTAGGTATTGTAAGATGGCAGGTTGTGATTTAAAGGACAATTTCTCTGATATTTCTAGCAGACCGAACAACTAGAAAGGGTTTCTCGTTAGTTGGAGGTTAATATTGTTTTTTGTTGTTAAGGCAGCGAGCTGGCAGAACCTGGGCAAAATGCTCAGTGGTATTGCATCTGTCTTTATGTTCTGAGTTCAAATTCCGCCGAGTTCGACATTGCCTTACATCCTTTTGGGTTCGATAAAATAAGTACCAGCTAAGCACTGCGGTTGATGTAATCGCCTTCCCCCTCCCCCGAAATTGTTGGCTTTGTGCCAAAATTTGAAAGCAATATTGCTTTTGCTGTTTTGCTCTGTACTAGGCTTGATCGAGAACCCCAAAGATTAAAGGATTACCAGAAGTCTTTTTCTTTTCCGTTTCTTTATCTTTTTTTCAGGGAAACACTAATTCAAGGCCTATACTATCTTTTGACGTGTTTGATTTGGATGAAAATAATTTCAGAACGAACGGCTTCGTAGGAAAAACAATAAATAACTGTTGTGGGCTCAACATATATGAGTTCGTGCTTGTTTGTATGCGCGCGCATGTGTGTGCGTGCGTGTGTGTGTGTGTGTGTGTGTGTGTGTGTGTGTGTGTGTGTGTGTGTGTGTGTGTGTGTGTGTGTGTGTGTGTGTGAGTGTAAGTTTGTATTTGTATTTATGTATAATAAGCATGTTTTATTTGGATACATAAATATAGGTAACAGAATTCAATTAAAATTATAAATTTCTTTATATGCAGATATAACATGAGATTTATCATACAACAAATACGACAAATATTAAAATTTAGAAAATGTCTTATGTCTTGCGAATAATCTTACAGAATGCAACAGTTACAGGAAAGCCTGCTACACTATTACCAAAGATGAAACAAGCAAAAATTTTATCAAAAGTCTCGAACTCCATATGGAGCGAGCGGAAATGTGAGCTCCTCGTTGGATTTGACACGTAATCAGAGATTCGAAAATGAAATAAAAACGTAATGCACAATGCATTTTCTGTGATTATGAGACACTATGAAAAACAACATGACGAGTCACCTGATGGTTTCCTATTACGGGATACTTCTTACGATTGTTGTATGCCAGACGCACTCTGATAGATCTACAGTTCTGGATCTAAGCCTATGAGCCAATACGGTCGATAGATGTTCTGCCATGGTGTTCTATAGAGAATTAGTGATAGTTAAAAGCGATGATGTCCTTGGGGAAATTCTGGGCATCAATGAAACTCAACTGGCTGGTCTGATCCGGTGGATTTTCGAGCCACAGCCAATGTGTAATTGCCAGAAATCTTTGGTCTGGCAATGTTGCCGAGTGGGTAATAGTTAATTTGGGATTAACTCTGCAAGCATGGAAATTCCGTCAGCTGGAGCTGCTCGAGATACACACACAACGACAAAACCATCTTGCACAAGCTCGCGCAATGCTTAAGCATTGCTGACGTGTAGAGCTATGTTGAACAGTTGCTATCATGTGTAGTACGAATCCAGCTATTAGCCGACTCTATTGCGAAGGTCTCCCCGCCACCTTACTTCAGCCACTCTCTGTGCTTTGTGCTCATGCTACGACTTGCCTCTCTCTAACACCTACTTTTCACACAGTCTCCAATGCAGCACTTTCGCTACCTCATCTTTCGCCACAGCTTATGCTGATTTTGGGCAAGTCGAGGTCATTCGTTACAATATCAGCAATGGTTTCGTCAACTCTATTACAGATTCGGCACAATAGAGACACTTGCTCATTCCTAAGGTTGACCCTCCAGTTTGTGGCTAAAGTTTGGTTTTATGCTGGTGGTGAACTGACTGAATTGTTGGCACGCTGGGCAAAATGCAAAAGGGCATTTCATCCGTCTTCATGTTCTGAGTTCAAATTCCACCTTTCATCTTTTCAGGATCTGTAAAATGAATGTTGAATGCTGGTTTCGATGCAATCGAATATCCCTCTCCCCAAAATTTCAGGGCTTGTACCTATGGCAGAAAAACTCAGAGATGTTGTCACAGACATTCGCTTCCTTCTACCAGTACGGTCAATTGGTTGGTGGAAGTTCTACGTTAGCAATATATAGAAATCCAGTGGTGAGTAAGCGTGATGACGTTCTAGAGAAAACACTAGGCATCGACGAGGATAAACTAGTTGTTCTTTTTCTGGGGAGTTTTGCGCCCGGTACTACCATGAATAACTTCCAGAAATCTCTCGTCTGAGGTACACTGCCGATTCGGGATAAGCTCTACAGGCACGGAAGCGATACCAGACGGGACTAGCCGAGATGCACGCAGAGTAACGAAACCGTTCTGCACGCACTCGTTCAGTGCCCGAGTATTATTAACTTGTGGAGTTATGTCAAACAGCTGTTATCGCGTACAGGACGAATCCGACTATCGGTCGATCGTGAGGATCGCTCCTCCACTCACCTTTCACAAGGCAGGATAGGCGGTGTTCCTCACTTTAGTGGCTATGGCGAAAGAGGTTCTGTGGAGGACGATGCTGAATGGATTGAAGAAAAACACCTTCCTCTTCGGTCAAGCTCTTATCGAATTTTTGTTCAACCTGGTGGACCAGGTTCAAATTTCACTTGGAAAGGAAGATGAGGGTGGAAAGAGAGGTGCTTCTTCCCAGTACATTTGCTAAAAGTGGGTGAATGTAGCGAAAATGGCCCGCGTTAGTGGACCTACTCTAATAATGCGCCTGTAGGCTAGTGAATTTGAAAGGTAGAAGGTGCCCTTCCCGGATGCCCTAGAAGCGTTGAGTGGTCCAGGATTGGTGGGGTACGTGACCCAACTCCAGGAGATTACACCCTATTGGGGAACTTTCATTGTTATATTTTTTTTGTTTGATATTATTGGTATTGTTTTAATTGTGTACTCGCTGTTTTGTGTAAAATCCCCACAGTCCATGTCTACTGTATTGTCCCCTATATGTCGGCCCTGGTGACCAATAAATTAACTTATTATTATTATTATTGTTGTTGTTGTTGTTGTTGTTGTTGTTGCTTATATCATTATTATTATTGAATGAGAGAGTAGTGCATGCCATCAAAGTGACAATGGGGTATAAATATACAAAGCCTAGTATACCCATCATGACTACCTATATGATACGGTTGCACCAGGCACATGCATCACAACCATATGTGGGCGAAATGATGATCTCATATCAAGATAAACAAACGCATGACTTTGCAGATGGGGTCCCAGTTAGAATTTTTTTCAGGTCAAGTAGCCCATTTCGCTCAAACGGTCTCTGGAAAGGGTTGTTTAAGGATGTTGAACGAAACAATTCAACACATGGCTATGATGCTCCCCAACTACTTCTGCTCGTGATCTCAAAGATGCACATATCATCAACCACTGAGGGATATTCTCAACTGGTTAAGGTCAAACAACTGACAAGCAAATCTGTGGTATTAAGCAGAATATTTGCTGAAGCCCATCTTTTACACCAAGACAAAACAATTTACGTGATAACACTTCCAATCAATTAAGAGCAGAAGCCTTGAGAGCCAGTGTCTGGCAGTAGTAGTAGTAGTAGTAGTAGTAGTAGTAGTAGTAGTAGTAGTAGTAGTAGTAGTAGTAGTAGCAGCAGCAGCAGCAGCAGCAGTGGTAGTAGTAGTAGTAGTAGTAGCA
>NC_068982.1:25821593-25826729 GCF_001194135.2 Octopus bimaculoides
TAGTAGTAGTAGCAGCAGCAGTAGCAGTAGCAGTAGCAGTAGGAGCAGCAGCAGCAGCAGCAGCAGCAGTAGTAGTAGTAGTATTAGTAGTAGTAGTAGTAGTAGTAGTAGTAGTAAACATCACCCATCTTTACTGCAGTATTTGGTGTTATTTATTTCTAGTTTCTACTCTACCGAGCTTAGACTTTGTCTTTCGAATTTGTCCAGACACGATAAAACAAGTACAAGTTATATATATCTATAGAACGTTATTCAAATTCCCCTTAACCTTGTAAATGTTGGCATAATGCCTGTGTAAGAGTCATTACATATAAGATATGATTGACTTGGAAGTTTTAGCCATAAACTTTGAAATATCCAGTTGCTCGTCCAGTCAACAGCGTTCCCATTAATCATTCTCCGACTTCTTCACTCATTGATCTGTTTTGCAGTAGTAGTAGTAGTAGTAGTAGTAGTAGTAGTAGTAGTAGTAGTAGTAGTAATAGTAGTAGTAGTTGATGTTGTTGTTGTTGTTGTTTGCTTTTGATTTTGTTTAGTTCCTGTTCAGTTTTGTTCCTGCGGACATAAAATTAAAAGCTCTTTCAAGTACAACTATTTCATTTTTTTCTTCGTTTTCTAGACCAAACGGTATGTTGTACTGTTGAGCAAAGCACCTTAAAATGCGTGCTTGCCATAGAGTGGTGCATTGCGCATTGTTAGTCCAAGAGTATGTAAAAGTATGATTTCAACGGCATTTGCAATGTGAAAGACATTTCGATGCTATTTCTTGAAGTTCGAGCGGCCACCGCAGATGTGCCAATGTTGGTTAGTTCCATTCTTTACGTGATGAAGTAGTTTAGACCTGATCATACCTGATTAAGGTCTATATTGAAGCACATTGCTGCCATGACTATTCCACATTACTTTTTCACACTTAGTTGAACCATAGTATCATCCAGTGAATTATATATTTAAGATAGTATGACTTGGTTTGAGAGACAATGGGCTTTTATTTCTACAACGACGAATTTCTTTGACTGTTTTTCACTATTAACTGATGTCTGGTATAGAACTTTGATTAGAAAAATTCAAATATTGTTTTAAAAATTTCAGATATTGCAAGAGAATATTGTATTTCAATGGGGTGCGGACAGGAGTATCATTGATTCTCTCTACATAGATGAAGTGAACTCTATAATCGAATCTCCAAGTTGTTCTGTTCCCCTTCAGTGTAAAGCCATAATCCACAGCATTATGTTTGCTTTCATGCGGCTATGTGTATTTATGCATTGCATATCAACTTATCAACTTTTAAGCACATTTGTTGGTCTGCGTTATTGGTTAGAATCATTTGCCGTGTTTTATACCCAAATCATCTCCAGATGACAAGATTTTTGAACATTCTCGTTCTCATCCGATTATTTTCTTCGTTTTCCTTTGCAATTCTGTGACTGTGTCTTAATTCTTTTTTTTTAACACAGCATGGTATAATTTGAAGATTTGTTTCTTCTTTCTCGTAGATTGAGTGACCATGTATCTACTCCCACTTTGATAATTTTTATGTTAGTATTTTGTTTTTGTTAATGTAATTACAATCAGTGTGTGAAGTTCTCATAGCCCAACTCTTTTGTAATTTTTCTCTACCAGAATTAAATATGTAGTAACAGCTGACCTTCCTGCAATTCTTAATCAAAAACATGTTAATTATTGTTACTCTTACTGCTTAGTTCCATGTTATCTATGACCAGGCAGACTTATAAACAAAGGTGAGTCACTTGTGACCATTATACCTAACTTACCTATACTACATTGTCCAATGTTGCCTTCCTGATTTAAGATGAAATTATGTTTCATTGAAAATCGACTCCTGCTTCCAGATTTAGCCACTGATTTGGTTAGAACATCGAGTAATTGATCTTGCTAAAAATAAAACGTCTCTAATCAATACAAAGAATCTTTTACTTCATAGACGTACAGAACCTTATTAATATTCTCTTTTCTTTCTTTTATATATTATGTTGCTTCTTACCAAAGAAAGGAATTCTTTCTCTGAATTCACTATTCTTCAGACCAATATAAATCCACTTTTATTCAAAATATAGTGAATCCACAATTCATTCTGATTTTATGGCAATTACTGTCTTGATAATTTAAAAGTCTTAGATGCGTGGTATGTGATCCGTTAAGAACGTTCGCTTTTAATGATAAAAACCTTTCTTCACAATTCCTCGTGCCAATGCATAATTAGGTATTTGAATTTCTAACCAAGATTGTGTAGTACAAGTTAAGTTAATGCTTGATGTCAAATTACTAAGTAACATACAGCAAAAGCAGAATCCGATAATATATAATCCGATTTCTGGTTAATTACTGGTAATTACAATCTTACTGAAGGTTATAACTGATCAAAGCAAAAGATTAACAGGAGAAATCTGTTTGATAATATTATTATGAAAAACAAATATTAGCAAAGCTTTATCTTTCTATTCAGATCATTAAGTTTTATAATATCGTTGATATTTTTGATTTTGCTTCATTCATCACAAAGAATCCATCTTTTTTATACAATTTAACAAATTTAACAATAATACCCAAGCATCAATACACTCACTATTACTATCAATGCATGGCAACAAGCAAAGATAAAATTCTAAATGAAGTAAACCGAATTTGTATTTAACGTTTAGAATAATTAGAAGCAGTTGGCACGAACACATAGAAATCGATACAGTCGCTATAATAAGCCCGGATGCATAAGTTGATATTGTACTAGCCTCTCGTGGATCATAAGTTCAGATATATTACAGGTGTTCCATTGCATCCTACCATACACCGTGTGTCTAAAAAAAACTTCGTAAGATCTTGAAATCAAGCTAAAGCAAACTTCCTTCTTTTTTCTGGTTTTTAACTTCGATTGGCTTTTTGGTTTCCCTATGTTCTTAAATTAATCAGTTGTTCATGGTTTGGTGAGATGAACGATAAAAATAATTACGACTTTTTGCAGTTGGATCCGAGACTGAGAGGTTAAAAACATGACTCCACAAAAGATACGCAAGAACCCTAACGTGCACTTGGACACTCTTAGTGGAGTCAATTAATTTGAAAGCACTTAGACAAGAAACCTTGTCAGAATAAAACTTGATCGCATGACTCATGTATGGTGCGGCACCCTTCGATCAAGCTATCCCTAGTCACGGGCTCTGGTCTAACTACTTTCAATAGAATTAACTTCGGCAAAGTTATCCAGGGACCATGTTGTGCTCCCTGATTATCTTTAGCAGAGAACAGATTACATCCACTAGTGGAAGGATGCAGCTCATTCGACAGACTCCTGCACACTTTCCGTCTAATTAATTCCACCCACCCACAGAGCATCGATCGAATCGAGGCTTTGGTAGAAAGCAATTGCCTTAGGTAGTATATAACAGGCCCGAACATGAAACCACATTGTGAAGCAAGCGGCTTAACCACATTGCCATGGAACGTAATACAGTATCCGTATTCCCTTCCACGAATACCATTAACTGTATTTTCGAAGTTATCCTTCAATGGTGAATGGACTCGTTCACAGTGTGTTGACATTGAAACAATTGCTTCGAGAAAGAGCGTTACAGTGATCATTTAAATCACAGACATTCTGTTATACTGGCTCTTGTTTGATTTTCTGATATTGTTGTATGTTATAAAGTGTCAAAAACTTTTCTCGTATATCTACGAATTGGCCAGTGAAGCAGTTCTATTGCATCTCAAGTGTTGGGATTATAAAATTAATTTAAACACACCGTACTTTCTGTGTTCAGTTTCGTCCAACACAAAATAACTAATGAAAAAAAAATACTCCATAAAGCAATAAGAGGATATTGAAGGATTAATGGTGCTTCGAATTTTCTTTTTTTTTTATTTCTCTTAAAACATTTCTTCGTAAAAGCAGTTCGTGACTTTATTTCTTTACTTTCCTCTTATATCAAGAATATTCTCTGGAAGACAGTTGAATCTAATAACGTTACTATTTGCATTGTCTGTCTGCTTTTAAGGAAATTTTGTTTTCTTTTTCTTTTAATTATTTGCACTGAAACTTATAAAGCAATTTGTACCATGATTCCGTTATTGCAAAATATTTTAACGTAAATCTAATATCTGTGAGAGTTAAGTTAAATATCTATCTACTATACTCTAACTGTGACTAATTTAATTTAGGAATCTATATTTATGTTTAAATGCATTTTCCGAATCACAATAAATATTCTCAGTTAATAGCCATTTATATTTCAGTGAAATAAAATATTTGCCGAAAATATTAAACTCAATTATTATCAAGACAGACTTTATACTAGAAAAGCTAAACCAATCACATTAAAATAGAGTTCGGTAAGAAAAATTACACACCAATGGAAGGCCACTTTGTGGTATATATTTCCTTGTACAAATTGCTTCATTGCATATAATGTTTCAGTAATCTACTGACTTCAGTCCTCATGTTACAATCGAATAAACTTAAAATTATAGCTGAAATATTCCCAATGGTGGACTGTTGACATGGGTAGTCATTGTTACGAATGAGATATATTACGTTGATTGTATAACAACGCATTATAGATAAGATACCTGTAATGCATTTATCGACCCAACCATCGAGTGATTATATATCTAGCTATAAATATTTCCATCTCTCTCTCATTCTCTCTCTCTCTTTATCGTTCTCTCTCTTTTCTGTCTCTTCTCTCTCTACTCGCTCCTTCTCTATGCATGTATGAGAGTGTGCATGTGTGTTTACATACGTGTGTATGGCTGTATGTTTTCATGTATATAGGCATTTTGTATGCATATATGTAACTCTAAGAACAAATCTGATCAAAAGCATTATGACCAAAACCATCTCGCCTTTTCATTCCCAATCTAATCCACATTGCGTAACCCAGTGTCTTTGTATTTAAGAAAAAAATAAAGGCAATGAATTATGAGAGATTTGACTATTATTTGTAGCAGAGTAATCAATCAGGTAGATATTTTCTCATTGTCTCTTTCTGGAATGGTTGATGTCCCTTTGAATTTTTATAGGATACCTCTTTCCTTGGAAAGTAATCGTCAGAGAAGGGATTCCAAAAGGTTACAGTCTCTGAAGAGAATGTGTCTGTGTGCGTGCGTGCGTGCGTGCGT
>NC_068982.1:25826817-25827998 GCF_001194135.2 Octopus bimaculoides
GTGTGTGTGTGTGTGTGTGTGTGTGTGTGTGTGCCTGTGTGTGTGTGAGAGCGTTCTGTCTTGAATTCTATCACACAACCCGATTACCCAGTTTCCATGATATATAAGTGACCGAGGTTACAACATTCTCTTTGAACAGGTCGCCGGTTTGTCGCAAGGTTATTCATTTCCATCTGAGTGAACAAAAGTACTGCTCGATCTGGGAATCGAAACCAAGATCTTAAATTGTGAATGCAACATGTAACTAGTAGGTCACACACCTTCATTCCGAAGAGAAAAAGGCAGGTTAAAGTATTCATGTGGAGGATAACGAGAAAGCAACAAAAATGATGACAGAAAATGGGTGACTGCTCATGTGGCCTTTAGTAACCGCAGCTGAAGCTGCAACAAGGAAGTAGACGAATCAGAAAGTAACTGATATAGCTTGACGTGCATTTGTCAGAGATATTTTAGATTTCCTTATACACGCTCTTTGCACATTAGATATTTATTAATCACGCCACCGATAAAGGCACTATATGCAAATTACTTCAGCTATTTCAGCAACTTAATACTACGCGTTTCATTTAAATACCACCTGCTATACATTTCTCTTCGTAAGCAAAGCAACGAGGAGTAGAAGACCTATGAAGAAGGGTCAGTTAATTATGAAACCTGTCAAGATAGTCACTTTCCTCTTTTGTGCGCGAGCAAAAATCACAAAATACATTTATATTTAGTTACTTTCTTTAGTGTAAGCATTATAAGCTGTATCCCAACATTAAGTTTTCTTTGATTTTCTAAATCGAACTGTTTATGCAAATAATGTGTGTGTATTTATAAATATGTATGCACATATACATATACACACATACGTGCACACACACACACACACATATGTGTGTGTGTGTATATAATGTATATATATATATATATATATATATATATATATATATTAGATTTCTAAATTTCTCAGAGAGAATTATGCAGTAGTGATGCGATAATGTAGTTGTATGTTGTCATCTTAATGTGACAGTCCCATGAAGGGAATAATACTACTGCTATTAACCCTAGCAGCAACGCTTCCTGTCGGCCTTGACACATTTCCTGTGTCCTTGTGTTTACAAGGGGGAGACAAGCACCTCCACTTAGCTAAGCCTGCATCCAGAGACATGCTTCTGAGTCTTTGCTCGTCATCAGTC
>NC_068982.1:25828008-25828361 GCF_001194135.2 Octopus bimaculoides
CCTGCATCCAGAGACATGCTTCTGAGTCTTTGCTCGTCATCAGTCTGGAGTAGCAATGGCCTGCTAGTTGGAGATGCCTGTCAAGCTCTCGTAAACATAATAATTCTAGTGAAACACATTCAGAAACAAGTCTCTAATGCAGGGTTAGCTAAGTGGAGGTGCTTGTCTCCCCCTTGTAAACATAAGGACGCAGGAAATGTGTGAAAGCCGACAGGAAGCGGTGCTGCTAGGACTAAATAGCAGTAGTATTATTCCCTTCATGGGACTGTCACATTAAGTTGACAGCATACAACTACTTTATATATATATATATATATATGTGTGTGTGTGTGTGTGTGTGTGTGTGTGTGTGT
>NC_068982.1:25828580-25831259 GCF_001194135.2 Octopus bimaculoides
GACGGAAACTGAAAGAAGCCTGTCGTATATATGTATATATATGTATATATATGTTTGTGTGTTTGTGTTTGTCCCCCACCCCACCCAGCATCGCTTGTTGGTGTGTTTTGAAATAGGCACAGGAGTGGCTGTGTGGTAAGCCTGTCGTATATATGTGTGTGTGTCTTCAACTTTGCTTGACAACCAAGTTGGTGCGTTTACGTCCCCGTGACATAGCGGTTCGGCCAAAGAGACCGATAGAATAAGTACTAGACTCACAAAGAATAAGTCCTGGGGTCGATTTGCTCAACTAAAGGCGGGGCTCCAGCATGGCCGCAGTCAAATGACTAAAACAAGTGAAAGAATAAAAGCATACACGCACATATATTTATGTAGATGAGTACAGATTCATGTATGGATGCAACTCTTATGCAAGCTTTAGATGATATTAGACGATGTGTAAGGACTGCATAAGAAATAATCGAAATCCATATATTATTTTTTCTGTCCCCGCTGGTGATTTGCGAATAGCCCATGCGACTCGTCTAACTGTCTTTTTCTCTCTCTATCGATCTATCTCTCTCCCCCCCCCTCTCTCTCTTGCCCATACACATTATGTGCTCATACACATACATACATGTATTTATGTATGAAATCTAAAAATTATCACAAACCAATTAGATGTTCAATTCTATCATCAGCTTTATATTTTGTTATTCTTGGAACACCTGCCTTAATATTAATGTCGTATAGAATATCCATGTATGTTTTCTTATAATTCCTAATTATTTTCTTTTGAATAAATGTCAATTACTACCTACTCAGGTACTCATTATATTTTTCCATTTTTATTCACATCACGTGTGGTTGTTCATCAGATTTCCTAATTTTGTTAAGTATCTCGGAAAGTTTTCTCTTAAATGGATTGCGATATTTCGGAATGTTATATTCTTTATCATTCTTAAAGGATCCCTTTGGAGAGATTTCAAAAGCGCTTCCGTAATTCTTTCTGATTATAGCAGCAAAGATATCATATTTCTTAACTTGTTTTCGTCCGTAGCAGGTTAATTCGATTTATCGAATTTTTTCTTCTACTTCCCTCTTTGCTTCCCTTTCCTTTTTCCCTTTCCTTCTTTCTTAACTGAAGTTCAGCGCATGCCCATCTATTTATTCATTTATTTACCTAAATATCTATTTATTGATTTTGTTATTTGGATACGATCATCTTTTGCCAATAAACACAAGCACTATTTATTTGAACTTCACTTTAGCTTTATCATTGTCATTATTACGCCTCTTCTCTTTGGTCTTGTCCTATCTATTCCATATTGGAATAGTCCAGAGAGAAGAGGAGACAGAAATCGCTGAAAAGGTCACTGAATGTGTGACGAAAGAACTCTTTTTGACAAAGTAGTAATAGCAATGATAATGCTAAAAGTGAAGATCAAAAATATAGCGCTTGTGTTTATTGGCAAAAACGAGCATCCCCAAATATAACAATATCTGTTTCAACACACGATTTCACATCAAGAATCTTGAAAAAAAAAATATAAACGTGTGAATGAATGATTTTTTCTATCGTTCTCTCCCGTCTTTAAGAATCCATGATGTCCTTCTTACCGTTTCTGTTTCAGTCTTTTCTCCAGTCTTCTACTGCTTATATATCGTGTATGTATGTATAAATATACATATCCATCAATGTATTTCATTTGTAATCAACTGATAAGGGTACCTCATAGGTAACAAATTGCTATGTAACTACTTGAGACATGTGTATTAAATGCGTTCCAAATATTAATGATTTGTTTGTGTCAATCTTATGATATATAACTGATGGTCATAACAAGCTAGCTTATCCCTATTTAAATAAACGGATATAGAGCTCTATGGAATTAGGAGAGGGGGTGTTAATCTGGACACTGAGTCGAAAATATCTGCTAAACTGTACTACCACATCAAAACACACTACTGCATACTTGCACAACAATAAAAACATTATATATGCGTGTGTATATTTGTATGTACATGTATGTGTATGTATATATATATATATATATATATACACACCGACATATATATATTTACAAATATACAAACACACACACATAGATAGATACATACATACATATTTATATATACATATATATACGTGTATATATGTGTGTGTGTGTGTGTGTGTGTGTGTTAAATTCAAATTACGACAAACGTAAATAAACGAACGAAGTTTGCTTTTAGAAGCGTTGAGATGTCTTAGAAAGTTAAAGGAGTGATTTTAAATTCTCAATAGCAGAATAATGCTAATAATATAGCCTGAACAGGATAAACTACCCCTATTTTGCAGAAAAAAGTGTAGGTGACTAGCTGTGGACTCGAACTCACATCCCCATGATTACGCGTCACGATTATATATATATGTACGTCTCAACCGTCCTGCTTTTGTTGTCAGCATTGATCCTCCATAAATCCTAAATTTGATTTTGGTACTGATGGGAGCAACTGTCTTCGAAGACTCATATTGTCGTTCAATGCTCGAAATGAAGAGTAGATAGACAGCTGAAAACTGATGAAGGGTCGTTCTTTATGCTGCTTCTCCTGTTTTCCATTTGTTTCTTACGTTGTTTGAGTACTGAACTCGTTTGTTTTCGTATTTCATGTTGTTTAATGTTGGTAACGTCCTGTACCCATATATGCATATATATA
>NC_068982.1:25833868-25837695 GCF_001194135.2 Octopus bimaculoides
AGCCTTTTATCGTTTCAGGATCGATAAAATAAGTACCAGTTGAGCACTGGGGTCGATTTAATGGACTTAGCCCCTCCTCCGAAACTGCTAACTTGTGCCAAAATTTGGGATCAATATTTTGAAACAGTTTTAATATTATCTTTTTTAGCGACTCAAAAAAATTAAGCTCAGACTTGGGAGAGTGGTTAAGAACTTTGGCAGAATCGTTTTGTGTTCGATCACAATATGCAGAACTTAGGGTAAATATTTTTCATAATAGTCTATTGTTGATCAAAGTCGTCTGTGAAATTTGGAAATCGGAAGCTATTTGGAAAGGCAGAGGAGGAATCGTTTTGACTGGCAGGTGGTAAACTTAATCCGTCATCCTGTTTCTTACCACCGGCTTATTTTTGTCTATTTTCAATGGATCCGCGTTGGGTATCACAATGTATCGTAGAGCAGTCA
This sequence comes from Octopus bimaculoides, assembly GCF_001194135.2. NCBI lineage: Eukaryota > Metazoa > Mollusca > Cephalopoda > Octopoda > Octopodidae > Octopus > Octopus bimaculoides. The sequence goes on from NC_068982.1 coordinate 25,834,313, forward strand.
GCATATCATCGTGTAGCAGAGTACAATCGGCATAGTACCGTGTTGAATATCACAATGCATTGTAATATAATCAGCATAGTTTAGTGTACAATACTACAAATGTACCGTAGTGCAGTATACAATAGTACCGTGTTGAGTACGACAATGCATCATAGTATTATCAGAGTTGTGCTATGTGAAGTATTACAATGTAGCGCAGTGTGTATAGTATCGAGCATCGTACTTTGAGGTAGGGCTGTACATTCAGTATTCTACTGTGTCGAGAATCCCAATATATTGGGATTGTAATAGTATCTTGATTCAACACGGCCATGATAATTTATTTCAATATGCTAATTTCACTATATAAAATGTTTGGTTTGTTACTATGGTAATTGATTAATACCCCACCCCATTTTCTATCGTAAACATTGTAAGCGGGAGGAACATTGTCAGATTTCTACTGTTGTTCACATTGTCTAGCAATATATCGCTAACCTAGCAGTATTCTTATTTTTTCATGTCTTTAGTTTTAATTTTGATAATTAGAAGTCGCAACACAGTAAGTTAATTAGGCAACTGATCATTAGAGATATTGGAGTCGAATAATGGAAAATAATATTTAATTTTCATCAGTTTTACTCGTTTTTCTTTATTTTTTATATTTAAATAATTACTGTAGCATTCATTTAATTTTAAATTGATATCTTTCTTTAACGTGTTTTTATTCGTATTTTTTTTTCCTTTTTCTTTTTTTTTTTCGTGCCATCTCGATGGAGCAGACTCTTTTAGATATATTCTTTTGCTGAATGAAAACGAACATGATTTTATAGAGAATATCATTTTACAAAGAATATAATTTCATAAACAAAAATATTACGCGACTTCAGTTGAATAGTTTTTTAAAAATAACACTAAAAATATAATAAAATAAGATCAACTAAGGGAAATAAACCAAGTGGGCCTATAGCATGAATTTAGATAAATATAATAAAAGATGATGTTCTTCATGACTCACACAGAAAATTTTTAATTAATTGAAAATTTCTATGTTTTGGAGAGAGAAAATTAAAAGCTAGCGGTAATCATTAACGAGATAATCTAAAGAATTTGAGAATTAATCTCACAAAATTAATCAAAAAGCTGTCATGCCAAAATGACCTAAGGTATTTTCTGTCGGTCCTTTTGTTAATATTCATAATCACTGTCACTGTCACTAGTTTTCCCCGCTTTCTCTATAGGCATATCAACTGTAAGCTTTTCCAACTGGCTGCATGGTTAAGAAACTCGCTTGGCAGCCACGAGTTTTCTACTACAACGCCGATCCGACGAATGCCTTGTGAGAGAATTTGGTAGAGAGGAAACTCTGCGGAAGTCCCTATACCTATGTATGTATGTATGTATGTATGTATGTGTTTTTAGAAAATAAATCGTGTTTTGGCTTTACGTTACGCTCTGAGCTGAACTGAAGCACTGCTTTCCATTACCACTTGAACTAAGATTACAACTAATATAGGTTTCGAATTTTGGCACAAGGCCAGCAAGTTCAGCGGAGGGATTAAGTCGATTACATCAACCCTAGTGTTCACCTGGTATGTATTTTATCGATCCCGAAGGATGAAAGACAAAGTCGACCTCGGCGGAATTTGAACTCATAACGTAAAGACGGACGAACGAAATGCCGCTAAGTATTTACCCGGTGTGCTAAGGATTCTGTCAGCTCGCTGCCTTTACCACCACTAATATTGGTTTTGAATTTTGGCATAAGGCCCGCAATTTCGGGAAAAGGATAGGTTGATTACATCTACCCTAGTGCTCAACTGGTACTTATTTTATCGAACCCGAAGGGATGAAAGGTAAAGTCAACCTCGGCGGAATTTGAACACAGGACGTAAATACTCACAAAATGACGCTAAGCATTTTGCCCGTGCTAACGATTCTGCCAGCTCGCTGCCTTTAGCATTATAAACATATGTCAAATTTAAGGCAGCGTGTTCAAACTCCACCGAGGTCCACTTTACTGTTCATCCTTTTGGGATCGATCACATAAGTATAAGTTGAGTTTTAGGGTCGAAGTAATCGGCTCACCCGCTCCCAAAAATTGCTGGCCTTGTGCCAAAATTTGAAACCAATATTTCTAGTGATTAAGTTAAATAGCGAGGTTTATGTAGCCTTCTACAATTTTATGAAATTGTGAAACTGAAGCAGAAAGTAACTTTGATTTTCTATATTCATATGATATATCTAGTCTTAGAAGAACCATTAAAAACTCTAGTCAGTAAAAAATATGTTTAGTCTTAGAAGTACCACTAAAAGCATTATCTTTGTGCCTGCCGTCTTCCTGAACAAGTCATTTTACAGGAACACAGACTTTGTACATCAAGCTCTAAATCAAAGAAGGGCTTAACTCAGCGCTGTAATATAATGAAATACACGACCTAAATAGTATACAGAGCTGAAGGCTGATCTTAGTGGCAATGTCAAATTTGGGGGCTGGTACAGTTCATCAAATCGGCCATAATGACAATAAATCACCCAACATTAGCGATGTGAATTAAATGGCTGTAAAGATGGCTATGTCCTTAAGCAAAATATTTCATTTCCCGATACGCCAATCTGCTCAGCTATAATGAGTATCAGCCGAATACCGGAGTCAACCTCCCTCTCTCTACCTCTCTCTCTTTCTCTTTCTTTCTCTCTCTCTCTCTCTCTCTCTCTCTCTCTCTCTCTCTCTCTCTCTCTCTCTCTCTCTCTCTCTCTCTCTCCAGCTGCTACAACCTAGGTTAAATATAGAGAAGGCCAAGTGGGTACCTATCTCTACGCCATATTGCATATAAACATCGGAACAATGGAAGGCTAACTTCATCTAATCTTCATTTGAACTAAGAACGTAAGTAAACGTGTCTGAATAACCCAAAGAATTTTTTCCCGACGCTCTAACGATTCTATCAACCCATCGCTTTGATATCTGATATAATTCATGTCAACAAACGAGATCTTCTTCATTCAAAGTATTTACTAAAGAGAAAACATTTTTGAGAATCATTTTGCAACAACAAATTGATAAGTTAGTTCTGTATATGGTGAGACGAATTAACTGCACAAAATTGTGAAATCCCTTATAGTACCAGGTTAAACTTAGCATTTTATCCTTCCTGGTTCTATAAATAAATGCATACGATGTCCTGGACTACATCGACGATAACTACACACTATAGACATTAAACAATTAAATGCAATCTTGTCCAGAAGATCAATCTATAATTATATAGAGAGAACAAGGTTCCACTTCAACAAGTCAGAATATATCTTCTGATACAAACATACATACATACATACATATATATTTATATATATAAAATCAATTCCAAGTGGGATTACGGTATAGCTATTTTAGTCAGCAG
>NC_068982.1:25837705-25843079 GCF_001194135.2 Octopus bimaculoides
TATACATATACATATATATATATATATATAAATACATATATATTTATATATATAAAATCAATTCCAAGTGGGATTACGGTATAGCTATTTTAGTCAGCAGGAAAGTGGAATATTCAGATCTATATGAGTTTAAACGCACACACACACACATACACACGACTATGTGTATGTATGTGAGAGAGAAAAAGAGAGAAAAAGAGAGGGAGAGCAAGCGAGTGTATATACAAGTGTGTGTGTGTGTGTGCGTGTGTGTTTGTGTGTGTGTACGCATGTGTGTGTGTATGTATGTGTGTGTGTGTGTGTGCATATACATATGCATGTATTATATTTGTTTATATGTGTGCGTGTATATATAGATATATCTAGCTTCACTTTGGATCGCGTCCAGCAGATCGACCTTATTTGAATATAGTGAAGTGGACAAAAGGGACGTACGTTCAGCACACTTGACAGAGCAAAACCTCAAACTGTTTATGGGTGAGACATGTTATGAACTCTACCGTAGGAAAATCAGAAAACTATCAAAATCAGCTTCGAGTATTAAAAGGACAATAGTTGACGGCATCAAATACACACGGTGATTTAGAGGGTACAACATCTGAGGGTACAACGTTAAGGACATCTCCTTTCGAAAATTCCTATATAGTAATAGTATGTAATGTACCAGCAAAACAGGGGCGTAGAAATGAGATGTTTGAAAGGAAAAGTGGTTAAAAGACACGAAGAAAATTCCATCGAGTTGTAAGATCTATGGAGGCCACCGAAGATATACATCATACATGTACATATATGTGCATGTATGCGTTTGTCTGCATCAACTTATATGTGTGTATATAGATGTGTGTATATATATATATATATATATATATATATATGTATGTATGTATGTATGTATGTATGTATATACAGAGGTTGGACAAATTTCTTTTAATAAAGGGTAGGACCACCTTTGGCAGTAAGCACAGCTTGAATTCTACGAGAAATGGACTCGTACAAGATTTGAATTATTTCCAAACGAATCTTTGTCCATTCTTCAGCTAAAACAGTCTCCAGTTCTTGTAGTGATGATGGTGGAAGATATCGACTCCTTACCTGTTTTTCTAAAGTACACCGTAAATGTTCAATAATATTGATATCTTGGGACTGTGGTGGCCAGATAAGATGTTCGACTTCACTAGAATGTTCCTCGTGCCATTCAGTAACAATTTTAGCTGTGTGAATTGGTGCATTATCATCCTGAAAGATTGCGTTTCCTTCCGGAAACAATTCTGTAAGCATAGGATGAATTTGATCAGATAAAATGCTTAAATAGTCTTGAATATTAATTCTGCCATGAAGGGAAACCATTGGGACGGCGGATTTCCAAGATAGAGCCCCCCCCCCTCCCAGATCATCACAGATGTTCCTCCATGTTTAACAGTTGCAAGAAGGCAGTCTGGGTCAAATGCTTCTTTTGGCTGTTTTCACACGTATACTCGGCTGGTGGTCGGAAATATGGTACAGGATGACTCGTCTGAAAATATAAAATTCTTCCACTGCTCTAGGGACCAATTTTGTACGTTTTTACTCCACTCTAAACGCTTTGCAACGTTTGTTTTTGAAAATAGTGGTTTTCCGATTGCAGCCCTCCCGTGAAATCCGGCTTTGTGCAGCTTCCGGCGAACAGTTTTTGTGGAAACTGGGTTCTCGAGGTGGTCATTAAGCTCTGTAGTAATTTTGGGAGCTGTACTTTTGTGATCCTTTCTAACAATTCACGTAAGAGTCCGACGGTCTCTATCTGAAAGTTTTGGTTTTCTTCCGGAGTTTTGTTTCGACGAAGAGGTTTTTCCCTCTTTCTCAAAGTCTGTCATTACTTTCGAGACAGGACTTCTTGATACACCAAACATTTCGACTGTTTTCGTTACGCTAGCGCCTGCCATGCGAGCACCAGTAATTTGACTTCTTTAAAAGTCCAATAGATCTGTCATTTTAATGAATTTAATTATCTTTTTCTGATGATATCTGGAAAGAAACACCAATTTTAGCAAAACATATCAAGCAACACTAATAATAAATCAAAAACGTAAAAAAAACAAGCTTTTGACGGTTTTATAGATATTTCAAAATTATGATGCTATGATGCTAAGTGTTTCCATTATTGTGTCCAACCCCTGTATATGCATACATATACATACTCATATACATACACAACACACACATATATATGCACACACATACACACACATACACACACGCATATATATATATATGTACTTGTACACGCTAATATTGAATAGTGATAATAAGTGCTCAACGCTGCATTGGTGGGTAAATATTCTTTATATGTCGGTTAATAAGGCAATCAATGGTTTCATGCGAAGAGATCATCACAATTGTTCAAGTGTGCCACATGAAAGTGTTGGTTCTCGTCTTCATTTTTGATGAGAATACACCCATACAAAATGGAGACGAGTATAAATACATCCATGTACTACACTTGGACAATTGTGAAGATCTTTTCACTTGAAACTATTGGTTGACTTTTTAACCCAATTTTTTTTTTTTTTTTATAAATATTCACTTTACACAATTTTATGTGGTTCACTGTGGTCGCCAGTAGAGAAATGGAATTACTCGGTTTTCTTGTTCTGTTATATCTTTTATGTTCTGTTATATCTTTTATTCTTCTATGTCGGTTTGTTTGTTTTTGTTTATGAGTATCCCTACTGGTATTCTTTTCGTCATATTGTTTTTGTTAAGGCGTTCTTTGTGGCTGTTTATTTCATTGAACAGTTTTATAAAGTTGTTTGGTTACGTTTTCCTTGTTAGAGTATTTTGGGGGATATTTCCATTTTACTGTTAAACTTGCATATTATTCTTTTTATGCCATTTTATTGTTGCTTTTCTATAAACGTATTTCTCAGAGACTATTAATTGCTGCTTTTGGATTTTTTCTTCGTTTTGTCGAGAGTTTTGCCTCTCTTTTACATTCTCTTGTTTTCCAATAAAATTAGTTGGTTTTTTTTCTTACATTCGGTTGATTGCGCATATTTCCTGTTTATCAAATTCATTGTGTTCCAGTTGATAACTAGTTGTTTGAGATGTTTATTGGAAAGATTTTTTTTTTCAGTTCATTGATCATGTAACCTGTTCTTGGCTAAAAGAGATAATTTAAGTGTCTCTCGTCGAGTAATTTTTTCTTCTTCTTTTGCTTAATGGCTATAAACGGAATTTTGTCAATGAATATATACTAGTACTTACATATATTTATGTGTGTGTAATGGATTGCATACATAGTTTGCATTGGTTCTTTAGTGCACAAGTCTTCTAATCGTTTATAAGTACATAGGTACGCATGTTATACGCCTACTAGTTAATGTAATTCAATGCAATTCGTGATTTCAGTTTGCTCGCTATGCATATCGTTTTGGTGGAGTGTGGTATTTCTACTATTCTGCTGGCAATGGCAATACGCTTTTTCATTACCCATAACCGTTGTTGCGACATCCTTGTTTGACTACCCTACTTGGAATTCAGGTGACTTTTTTGAAGATGATTTTATTTAGTATCATCAATGTGTATGATCTCATTTCTACGGTTTTACAAGTTGATACGTTATGCGAATATGTATTTTGTTCTGTAAGATACATGGATCATACGGTACTATATGGTCTATTATTTCCTACTTTATGTCTGAGTTGATGTTATTTTCCTCTAAATCTCTGACATGTATTCCTTCTGTTAATTCTGAACGAGTTCATTGGTGTGTATGTTGTGTTATTGAAAGCTCTGGTGATTGCACAAACGCAGATTTTCCCATCTGTCCTTCTTGCAATGATATTGTTTTATAGACTTCATCATTTTAGTCAGTTTCCACTTAATAAGGCTGGCTTTTGGTCAGTTGCAGATACCTTCTTTTCGGTTATATAACATGCGTTCTTTGATACAGTGTTATCTATCTTGTGCATAACATTTTTAGCAGGTTTTTATCAGTTCTACCATCCAACTCACATTCAAATTTGAGGGAGATTCTAAGTAGTAGGCTCACCAGCTAGAAATAGCGAGAGATTATCCCTAAACTCCAACCCTACCATCTTTAATGAAAGAGGCCAAACCGGCTCATGTGATACTAAATGCACTGCAGTTGAAATATGAGATTGCCATGGTTAATACCTTTGATAAAATACTGATCAACCAGGACTGGCAGAGGGCTAAAGAATAATAATAACATGATAAATATAATTCGATCAGTTGCACTGCACTCCTCAATGAAAGTAACATAGAAATATATTTATGGTAAATTATATAAATGAAATCTATAAGTCACGGGGAAGGTTAAATAATAACAAAACTTGCCTCGAGTCGTTTTCCTTACTTGCTACACTGCTTAAATCAATATCAGTCCTTGTGATAACGTTTCCTCTTTCTAACATTAGTATTTACTTCTGTTTTCCTTATTTCAATTTTTGGCTTTATCTTTTACACTTCTATGGTTGAATAAAAGTCGATTTAATCAAGTTTGAGCACTGATCTCCCTACTCATTTAAAATGTGTAGTATTTTGTTAAAGTAACAAATATGTATTCGGCGTTTTAACTATATAAGTTAGGTTTGTAAAGCTAGGTCTATAAGATATAGCCGTTGTTATTAAGAACTAGATGATATGAAATTGACAAAACGATTGATCAAAAAACCTCTGCAACTATCCAGTATATTTAGTATCTTTTAACTTATTTCAATACGCTCTTCCTCCTCGAAGATCGTAAAAAATTTCAATGGTATTTTTACAAGCCACGCAGAACTTCTTTGACGCAATGTCTACGTAAGTACAACTATGCTCTCGTTTATAAAACTTGAACATATGATTAAAAATCATATAACTGAAAATCATAAACTGAAATATTCAAAAATACTGCGGAAATAATAGAGCTCCATCTCTTATTTTTATTTTCATTCACTACATACTTCTTTGTTTCCACAGTCAATATACTTTTTCATTCTTTATTTTAGTTTATTTTGTAATATCAGCAACATCAGGAAGCTGACTTAGTCGTGTAAGAATATCTTTTTGATTCTCTGTTTAGCTTTATATTTGATTTAAACGGTTGTGTGAAACTTGTTTCTCCACCTGCTGCTTTTAATACCGTATACGCCCCATCGTACTATTGTATACAATAGTAAATAATTGATAACTTGTATTGAGACATCAATACCATAAAATATTTTTGTTAAAATTAATGTTTTGGCAGCCAAATAAAATATCCCTCTCTCCCTCTCTCCCACTCTCCCTCTACATACACACAAACACATACATGCACACTCACACACACATACACACATACACACACATATACATACACACATACACACACACACACACATACATATGTATATAT
>NC_068982.1:25843089-25843517 GCF_001194135.2 Octopus bimaculoides
TAGATATATATATATACTAGTATATTACTCGTAAAAATGTCAGTGTAAACTTGAGTAAGAGATAAATTATGCGAACATTAATTATGTATAATGGCTTCTAGTCATAAACACGTAGTTCAGCCTGGGAGGTACGGACATTCAAATTTCGCTATAACGATGAATGGTAAAAATCAGAGGAATACGTAGAATGCCTCAGCATGGATGGTACATGAGCATATAGAAATTTGGCAAAGATAGGTTCGATGAGGGCATCGTCAGTCACTTATGGGTGTGTATGTGTGTGTGATATGTGACGTTGCAGTCGGACTATTAGTCTCAAGAACATAACAATGGGTATTCTATTCCTTTCACTAGCTGCGCGTTGTATCCTTATAAATGTGTAACCCTTTTCTTTCAAGATGTTACATCATTAATATTTGTATATATAT
>NC_068982.1:25843703-25845230 GCF_001194135.2 Octopus bimaculoides
TATATATATATATATATATATATATATATATGCATGTATGGGTACAAGACGTCACAAAACGTAAACAACATGAGATACGAAGACAAATTTGAGTGTGCGAACAACGAGAGAAACGATTGGAAAACAAGACAAGTTACATAAAAAAACGACCCTTCATCAGTTTTCGGCTGTCCATCTCCTCGTTTCAAGCAATTAACGACAATATGAGGCTTCGAAAGGCAGTTGCTCCCGCGAAACAAAATAAAGTTTGGAATTTGTGGCGGGTCAAAGTTGGTAACAAAAACAGGACAGTGGAGACATACAACAAATCAAACGACAACAAACATTGAGGGCCGTTAGACCAGACGAGGTATGGTAGCGAACGCTGGGGAATATTGTCTTTAACGAGAGAAAAGATAGAAGAGGAGACAGATAAGAATGCGTCTGGTCTGTAAGACAGACTGAAAGAAAAGAAAGATGATTACATAAGGAAAAGAAAGATGGACGATGGTCACGTGTGAGCAATGAGACAGTGTAAAGGAGAAAGAGGGAGAGAGAGGGGGGACAGACAGACAGACAGATTGAAAACAGTGAGGAGAGAAAAAATAATTCGAGAAAGGATGAGAAAGAAAAACGAAAGGGGGAGAAGGGGAGAAAAAAGAATTACAAAAAGGAAGAGAGAAAACGAAAGGGGGAAGTAGAGGACAGTACAAGGTAAAGTCGCATCAAAATTATTGGAAATGGATGCGTGGCGTCCAATCATATAATAATATAAATAAAATATAGATATATGCATATATACATACATATATGTACATACATACATATATATGTAGATATATATATATATGCATATATGGGTACAGGACGTCGGAATTATTACTAACCTGTTTCCACCCGTCGAGTTCTCTGCTGAGGCGGTTTGTAATCTTTTTACATTGTCTCATAAGAACTTTCCTCTCCGTGGAAATCTTGCTTTTATGTGCATTGGTCTCTCTCTTTCTGAGCATATGGCTTGCATGAAAGTTTTTAATTTCATGTCTGTCGGGTGTAGAGACACAATGGGACCAGTCCTGTTTGATGATCTTTTTCTCAACTGATTTCCAGTCTGCTTTATGTTAGTTCAGATTGGATAGGTTTTGGGTACTTCTCATAGGCTGCATGTCTGTGGTTTCCTTTCATTCATATATGATCAGCTCTACAATGTTTTGATCCGAGATTAGCGTCGGTGTGACTTTCACATTATGGATGAGATCCACATTGTTTGTGAAGCAGGGATCACGTATATTTCTTGGCCTGATTGGCTGGAGTATTATTTGCTCCTTACATGAATTGTTGATGAGGTTAAGCATGGTTTCCACCTGACTTGGCTCACATTGCATCATTCCTGAGAGGAAAAGACCTTCAAGCCATTTCGCATCGGGGCCGGTTGAAGTCACGCATGAGAAGTACACTGATGTGCTCTTCTATTTTAGTTAAGACCTCTTCTATTCCTGCGTATATACATACATACTTACATACATACATATATATATATATATATATATA
>NC_068982.1:25845245-25850009 GCF_001194135.2 Octopus bimaculoides
TATATGCATATATGTATGTATATATATATATATGTGTGTGTGTGTGTGTGTCTGTATGTATGTATATATGTATAAATATATATTTATCTATGCATATATATATGTGTATGTCTATGTATAGGTATATATATATATGTGTGTGTGAGTGTATTTCAATTATAATAATCAAGGATGAATATTTTTTTTAATTTACCAGTCGCCAGCATCTGTGATATTTATATGTAGTTATAGTTTTGTGTTTGCTTTCCTGTTGGTATGTATAACTATCTCATTTATTTCCCTTAAATCTGCTCTGCTGACGAGGAAAAGCCATTGGGAAAATCCAGAAATTGATCAATCCAGAGCTATCTATATTGTTATGAACTTTCCATTAGCTTTCTCCCTCCATTTCAACACGTGTGTAACTTTGTGTTGACTTTTAAAGTGGCTGGACGATTTAGCGTCTACTTTCACTGTATAGGCTAAAATTTTTCTTTGCCCTTAATTATAATTGTGTGTGTGTGTGTGTGTGTGTGTGTGTGTGTGTGTGTGTGTGTGTGTGTGTGTGTGTGTGTGTGTGTGTGTGTGTGTGTGTGTGTGTGTGTGTGTGTGTGTGTGCGCGCGTGTACACGAGTGTATTTCGTTTCAGAAATTTTATTACTGCACTTTGTTTATTATCACCAATTTTCAAACATTTTAAACCAATATTAAATGCTTTCCTAAATTAGAATTCCATTATCAAATATTCTAAACGGCAAATATAATCAGCTGGCATATTTTAATAATTTTAGACAATCTACATTTTTTTCTAAAAATATCCAAAAATATCCACATTGTGTCTATAAAAAGAAATAAAGAATGAAATCGATAAATTTTCAGGAAATCAAATTTAGAGAGTAAATCAGACACAGTGACTTGGATTACTACCCCAAAACTAGGGGAGTTAAAATGTAAATCTCAACATTAATGCCTTCATGAAATCATAATTAACTTTCACGTTAAGAATTCACCTTTCTTTAGCTTGACTGAAGAACAAGTAAGACGATGGTATAAGTCAGTTATTTCAGTTTCAGTTTCTCATCCAGAGAAGATATCTCGTTCATAAATCATTCATCAAATTCAGAAGTATTACTCGTATCTTAAAACCGTTCCTGCAGAAGTAGTACAATTTTTGCGCGTGCATGCATGTGTGTGTGTGTGTGTGTGTGTGTTTCTAATGAGCAATTTGAATCATGCAGAATTAAAAGTAAAATCGAAAACTGTAAACAGTCTGTAGAACTCAAACCTAAACTGCCTGTTGCTTAGCTGCTGTAAATACTACAACACTACACATTTATACCTTGCTCAGCTATCTCACGCTTAGTGGTATTTTTTTTAATAATATAATGCTAAAGACTTAATGGTTAGTAACATAAACGAAATGCTAGACATTAATAATGATTGCTTTAGTTTAATTACCACAATGCACCACGATAATTTGCTCATGCGTGATTATTCATTTCATCAGTCATTCACTTGCTTCGTATGTTGATGTACGCGCATACAGTTTTCATATTTTCTCTGATACTTTTTCATCTTAAACCTTTTGAATAAATTCGTTATGAATTAAGGAATTCGTTACGAATTAATTCAAACACCATAAAGAAAGCTGATGAAGATTTAACAATGGAGGCTTGCTTTTATTCGTTCTCTCTCAAATAGCTCGACGGAGCCTTTTCACATATTCAAAAAGTTGGGATTTTCGTGTCTCGAGATTTAAATTATCATGAGAATAGGAAAGTAGTTAAAGATTGAAATATATCTCGTATTTGCTGTCGTGAAATTTATAATGAAAAGAAAACGATTGTAATTGAAACAAAGAACTTTTGACAGATCATTATGGAAAAGAAACTTCTACGTCAAGGGAATTATATATGAGCAGCAAATCCACATCGCGTGATGAATCCAAACAGAGCAGTAATGAAACGTCGCGTGATGTATAAACAACTAAAGATATTTGGCTGTTAGCTATTTGTAAATGATCCATTTAATCAAATCATTGGTTATGCCTAAAGTGCTTTTATTGCTCCTCATTCAACTCCTTTAGTAATTATTTATGCCAAATCTCTTCAGTGAAATGTAACTACAGTTTCTAAATTTATTGTCCGGTGAATTGACCCCTTCACTTGATGTCCATTCACTTAACGACTGAACATTTGGAATCAGTCGAATTGTAAATTCCAGTTATTCTTGTATGTCTTTGAACAAAATCCCATTGTGAAATCAATGTTCCTAAAATGGCGTTCACTATTTTTTAAAAGTTATTTTAACCATATCACATAACCAGTTTTTGGCTCGCCAATGAGTTTTAATTGGCTAACGACTTGATTAAATCATGCAAAATTTGGTACAATCACTTTGTTCGAATTCTTCAGCCATCGTAAAAATGGCAGAGCCGTTTGAATATAACATTACAAAACTTCGCATAATAATAGAAAAAGGTAGCAAGAAAACCATTCGTATACTGACTCAACAGGTTTCCTACCCACAATCTTCAGCTGCACACGCACTTTCGCAGGATATAGCCTGGCAAACACTTTCTGACAATAACTCGTAATCTAATCGATGTGACGCCTACTCATTTCGCTTAGATCATTTTAAAGAAACCTCTCTGTAGTTTACGAGCTACTTTTAAGCTCAATAAATGCACTATATTTTATAGTCAGTTAATCTAAACGTCAACGCAGTATAATGGTAGTTACGTAGACTTCTGAAACAATATGTTAGTAGTAGTGGCGCCAGCCAATTGCTTACTTTGTAATATTTCCTGCACTCTCTTTACAACTGTATGATTAGCTTCACTTAAATATGAACAAATAATCTCCTTCAGTCCTTAGTTAACAATCAAAAACATTTAAAATCATTTCTTGAATTTCGAACGAAATTGCAGAAAGCTAACAATATAAATAATATATAATATAAACAAAATAAAATTTTTCTTTCATTACACAATTTTCAGTTTTGATGACGCCGGCATTCTTCGTGTGTTTCAACAATGGCTCCACAGAATTTTTCATATACCACCCTAAGCTGTTTTCCTCTGTTTCGATACAATCCTGGAAACTGATTAAATCTCCCTGCCCTTTCTTCTGGACAAGTACAGCCTGTCTGTGTTACTCTTAGGGTGGAAGGCTCCGTGTACTGTCAACATTTTTCTGGTCTTCGTATCCATTTTCATCACTTCTCTCTTTTGCCATTTTATAACGCTTAATAAAGAAATAGTAACAAAGAAAAATAGACTAGAGAAGAACCTAGTCAGTATCTTTGAAGAAGCGATTTCGAAAAGCATAGCAAACGATGTGCTGGCAGCGAGAATGGGCATCGATTTTTGCTCTTCAAGCGGCATAAAGGTTGCATTATCAGAGCTAAACTGTATGGCTAAGACACGAAGATAAGAGAACCGTTTGGTGGACCCGACTGCAAGAGACCCAATGTAGCAATAAAGATGCAAATCTTTCTTTGAATGATTAGGATGGAAATAATGATGATGATGATGATTTAGGCACAAGAGCTGTAACTTTTTAAGGGGAAGTTATCAGTCCACCCTACAATTTAACTGGTACTTAATTTATCAATCCCGAAAGGAAGGTGAAGTTGTTTCTTGCAGCATTTCAATTCATAACGTTAAGAGAAGAAACTAAATACCACAAGGTATTTATTGTGGCGCTCTCTCATTTTACTACACCACTACCTTTACTGATATAATAATAATAATAATAATAATAATAATAATAATAATAATAATAATAATAATAATAATAACGATCGCTGTTATTCCCCCTCCTCCACCACATCAATCCTAAAGGAGCCATCCTGTTATAAATGAGAGCTAAAGCACCAAACTACGGCTGGATATTTTTCGATCATTTTTATAAATGTATAGCTATATAGGTCGTTAATTCATTCAAATTTAGATAACATGCCACACAAAATATCTAACCTGATAGTGAAATGTTATAATTTTATTTGGATTTTGCATATAAAAAATTAAATATCTTCATTTATTTCTTCTGTTTCCCAATGTATTTGAAGAGATTCTTGACATGAACAACCCTTTTTAGAAGGTGACTGTCTTCCCCGAGCTACATTATTCAATATGACCTTTTGTGACCTTTCTTTTTCTTAAGTTTGTAGGGTTAGATATGAAAGAAATTTGTTTGCTATTTCGCACAATTCGAGCGACCACGCAGATGCTGCTTCGCTGGCTTGTGCTATCAATAATAAATGTAAGTAATACGTGATATACTATTTGATGGTATACTCGTAGATCAAAGAGATAGTGAATCGCCTGGAACCAGTTATAAATTAATACTGTACAAAGAGGATGCGGAAGCCAGAAAAAAATCGACCGTTGTTGTATTATGATAATTTAATTAAGCCGTACTACTAAACTAGTGTGGCAACTATGTGAGTGTATACAACTATGATAGATAGATAGATAGATAGATAGATAGATAGATAGATAGATAGATAGATAGATAGATAGATAGATTGATTTCTTTATTGGCTAAACAGGGCCGAACACAGAGGGGACAATGCAATGTGGAACTTTTCCTTTAGAAAGAAAGAAAGAAAGAAAGAAAGAAAGAAAGAAAGAAAGGAAGAAAGGAAGGAAGGAAGAAAGAAATAGAGAAAGAATAAAAATATAAAACAGATTGGGTTTTTCCGTGGAAAGAAAAGTCTACGATAAAGACCACGGTAACCTCATGCAGGGAAAGAAACATATGAGAGCAAAGATCTCTCTTT
>NC_068982.1:25850365-25869049 GCF_001194135.2 Octopus bimaculoides
ATAATATATGTGACAATTATTCGGTAGCCATGATAAAACTCCAAGTTTCGGATGCCGGGGCAGAAACCCACGCCACCATCTCTTCAGTTATCTGGCCATCGAAGAATGCTATGAAAATGACCGTTAAACAAAGGGAACTTAATGTGTGGTTGACCGTTATTAAGACAAAAGAGGTATTAGAATGACCGTTAAGTGCGGGGAGGGAGTAAAGGTAAGGGAGTAAAAATGTCCATAGTATTCGCTTAAGCGCACCAGTCCATACATACACATGCGCGCCTGCACACCCACGTATATTCGCCTATATATATATATTCATCCACCCTCACTTGAAACACACACATGCTCACCCACACATTCGTCAATTTCCTAGATGCATCCTTAGATCTAAATAAGAATATTTATAAACCTTATAGGAAGCCCAACGATAGACTTAGTTATATCAATGTGGGTTCCTACCATCCCCTCATAGTGTTTAAATTTTAGTTAGAAACATTAACAAAAGAATTCCTAGCCTCTCCTCTGATAGGGACATTTTTAATAGCGTTGCCCCAGTATATAATAAGGCTCTAAAAGATAGTGGTTTTAACGAGGAAATAACCTATACACCTGCCACCAGTCTAGTAATAAAGAAAAGAAAACATAGAAATAGGGAAACTATCTCGTTCACACACCCCAACTCACCCGAAGTGAACTTTAATATAGGCAAGTATTTCTTAGCATTGATAGATAGATATTTTCCAGTCAATCAAAGTTACAGAAAGCTTTTCAATAGACATAACTTAAAAATCAGCTTCAGGTCAACTACTAATTTTAAAAATATAATCGCACACAACACACAAAAACCACAATATGAAACTAGCTGTTGATGCAAGGAAAAAAGTTTGTGCTCGCTAAATGGAGCTTGCATGTCCGAGACGATCATCTATGAAGCCACCGGGGACTCGATATCTACTAAGGACACAGTTTCGACGAAGAAATACATGGGCCTTACAGAGAGTAATTTCAAGGACAGATTCAACAATCACACCTTGAGCTTCAGGCACTGGGATAAAAGGAAAACGACCAAATTATCCAGTTATATATGGTCCTTAAAAGATAAAGGTGTCACTCACAACATCCATTGGAAGATCTAAACCAAGTGCAAACCCTACACCAACGGCAGCGGAATGTGCGGTCTTTGTGATATGGAAAGATGGCTCATCTGGAAAGGCAGCTTAAACCCCGCCACATGCCTAAATTCTAGAACTGAACTTTTCGGATCATGTCCACATGTGGGTAAATATTTTTTACGTTTTTGGTCCCCGCGTGATTACTACTAGGACTTGCTTTCTATATTGTGTCTATGTACAAGCTTTTTATCTCTCTATACTTTATACTTATATTTCTTATATATTTTTTATATTTTTTAAATATCTATAGAGATATTGTTTTATATATATTTTACACAGTTTTTCTGTATTCTACCTTCCACCCTGCTTTTTCCTGTGCGTATGTAGACGTGTACATGGAACCTTTTGTGCGCGCTTGTGGATGTGTACGTGCGTGCGTACATGCGAGAATGTGCGCATATAGACGTGTTTTACCCTTATGGCCTTTTTACACATGTTTACACTTTTCTGTATTTTGCCTTTAGCCCTGTTGTTTCTTGGGCATGTGCGTATATAGACGTGTGTATGAACCTATTTGCGCGCGTGTGTATGTGTGCGAGCGTGTTGCGCACGCGTGTGTGTGTGTGAGCATGTATGCGGGTATATATATATATTATTTTTTCTTTTTGGCGAATGTATGGGTGAGCATGTGTGCGTTTCAAGTGAGGGTGGATGAATATATATATAAAGGCAAATGTACGTGGGTGTGCGGGCGTGCATGTGTATGTATGGACTGGTGCGCTTACGCGAATACTATGGACAGTTTTACTCCCTTACCTTTACTCCCTCCCCGCACTTAGCGGTCATTCTAATAGCTCTTTTGTCTTAATAACGGTCAACCACACAGTAATTTCCCTTTGTTTAACGGTCATTTTCATAGCATTCTTCGATGGCCAGATAAATGAAGAGATGTGGACGTGGGTTTCCGCCCCGGCATCCAAAACTCGGAGTTTTATCATGGCTACCGAATAATTGTCACATATATTATTTACAGATAAATTCCTCTATTTACATAATATCGAGGTTTCTTTCTTTCTTTTGTTGTCTTACCTTTTCTATCAATATATATAAGAAAATTGTTTTATTCCATACAGGTAGAAATATGAAAAAAAGGTTGAAAATGCGCTGGGATTCATTTAGACGGCTTATTTTTACAGGCTTATGGTTTCACACATTTTTCTGATTTTCAAAAGTTAAGCGAGATAGAAAGATATGGGGCTATACCGCCACTGTTTAGCTTCTGACCGGAGTTCGAAAATTCTCTTGGTGTTATGGAGCGAACATGACTCAAATAAGTATCTATTTATGATACAATTTGTTCCATTCCTGGATATTCTAGTAGCCAAAACAGACACAAACTTTGAAAGAGATATTCACTACAAACCAGCAGATTCTAAACCTGCTGTTCTTTTCATGCCATCCTAAACACACGAAGATTGATATTCCATTTTGTCTAGCAATCTGCGTAGTTGCTTCAAATTATGAAACTCGTAATAAATGACTCCAGTAACTGAAACAAAATAACTTGAAAGTCAATATCTATTAATGTTCATAGACAATGGGATAAAACGTGCCAAAGCAATAGATATTCAAGAACTACGAAAAACAAAAAACCACTTCAGATACGCCAAATACTCTATCCTTTATTTCAAGACACAACCAAAAAAAAAAAAGAAAAAAAGAAACAGAGGTTTACAACATTATCCACCAGATCATTTCACTATTGAGACGAAAGCCAAGAATGAAAAAACACTCTAAATAAAATAATCAAAAGTAATAACAATCAAAATCCCTTAAATAACTGCTCACCAGTGCGAAATTTCCCCCAATAAACCCCCACTAAATACCAAAAAGTGTGGCCACCCTAGTTGCGGGATTTGCATGAACTTTATTGAAGACAAGACAACTAAAATTTAAATCATTTCATCTAGGACAACCCTTAGGGATCAAACTTATGATTTAAGCCAGTCATGCTGTAATAATCTTATTTATTTTTTTTTAAGTATAATCTATTCTGTTACATCTTACATCATTTTCCAGATGCAGCCGCGCAAGTGACTTAGCTTTCAACAATCACTTACAAGTTTGTCACCAACGAGTGGTACTTCGTCGTGCTGGATATAGCAACCAAATTTTCTCGTATCACACTCAATCGTTCTGGAAAGAGAGCAATACATTAGAGAATACAGAATTACGTGATGATTACGATTGGAATGCCTTTGGTCGTAGACTAGCTCAGTCAGAGTTGATTAAACGACAACTAAAGGTATTACTACAAAATCCATCGTTCAACTATATACCAAAGAACATCAATTATACTCACACCCATACACACAGAAGACAAAAAATTCTAGGAATTATCTAAAGTATTTCTACAACACTCGTACCAAAATTCATTATTTTTTATATTGGGTACTTATTATTATTAGCGATATCAATTGAATACTGCATTTTGGATTTATGTGCCCTATACAGTACTGTCCTTTGACTGTAATCGGTTCTTGTAGTGGTTGAAATGGAAATATTTTAGACAAATATAAAACAAGGATATTAGTAAGAGAACATAAGATAAGCACCAATCCCTCCATTAATCAAGTTAATTTCACTCGCTATTTTTTAATTATTTGCATTGCTAAAATTAAATTTATCAGAGGAAAGTAAAACAGCTTATGTAGATAAGCTACTTTAATTATTGAAAGAAATATACGTTTATTTAAAATACATCAGGTTTAGAATACTCCTACAAATATAAAAAAAGTTCTTTGTAATTTTATTCAAACCTATACACTTTCTTACGTTTCTTCAATAATGCGAAACATACAAAACAGGAGCACTCAGAGAGCTCAAACCTCCGCCAATGCAACACCAACGTCCTCTCAAAAATTAGCCAGAGATGATTTTTAAAATGAAGATATCTGAAATAAACTCGACTGCTCTCACAAACGAGAATACTAAAAATGAACCCGACCGCCCTCAAAAAATAAGTAAAAAAAAAACAAAATAAAACAGGAAAAATACTCCGGAATCCTTATCCGGTACCTGATCGATCACAAAATCTAATCAGTGCGTGCTAGTTGTAATTTTGTGTCGGTGTTTTTTTTTTTAATAGTTTCTTGTGCTGCTTTGCAGTGGTTTGGGTGTTTACGTGTGTTTGTTTGTGCTTTCTCTTCTCGTAAGAGAAGGGATAGCTGTTTAAAGAATGTCTGAAGACAGTTATAGTTACTCAGACATATCATTGTCCAAGGAAGTGTTGCTGGAGGCTGTTAAGACAATGGACTAGAAACTGAGAACAGAGAAGAAGAATTTTGCTGATGCAGCAAGGTGTAAGGAGACAGAAGTTAATATCAGGGAATTCGGAAAACACAAAGAAATGAACCAAGATGGGTTCGAAGTGAAGCTGTTGCCCCCGCAAGAGGTTAAAAACGGAATAAAGGAAAAATAGATGTCGTCACGTAGAAAAGTAGAAAAGGCGTTAAGGCAGATTTGGGACGACATAATATAGCTGAAAAGAGGTTCAACGTTTGGAACAGTAGAAGTGAGGTTTCGTAATGCAGCAGCAGCAAGGAAACATGCAGCAACGACAATTCGGAGCGAAGAAGTGGTGGTTTTGCCCACGTATAGAGGCATGAGAGCAACAAGGGTCACGGTCGAAGGAATCCCACCAGAGATTGATGTGAACTGGGTGGCAGATGATGCGGTCCTCTTTGGTAATGAGGACAACATAGTGGTGCTCCAGGTCAAGAAAAAAGAGTGCGTCAACTGGAGAGGTCAATCACTGGAGATGATAGTCCAGGGTTTAAAAAAAAATGCTGGAAAAGATCACAGAAACAATAACTATGGAAGAAACAATTATGACTGCCAGTGTGGAAGGAAGAGTTCCACGTTACTTTAAATGTGGCCTGAAAGGACACATAAGAGCAGAATGTACGTCAAAACCAAGAAAACCAGAGGAAAAGCGATCAGGAAATAAGGAAGAGGAGATAGAAGAGAGCCGCAAAAAGGAAGTAACCGAAAAAGAAAAGGAAGTAGCGGAAATAGAGAAAAATGAATGGGAAAACGTGACAGGAAAAAAAAGAAAAAAGGCAAGTGAACTAAACTGTAAACTCCATTCCACAACCATCCCACCCACACCCTCTCAGGGCAGAAATATTTACAAGACCAATCAGTACATAAAGCTTTTATGTTACGTTTCCATTTAACAGAAGCACACCCATTTTGTTGCTCTTATAATAGCATAAGTATAAACAAATAAAGCTTAAGTTTCAAATCTCCAATGAAATTTGCGCCTAACAACAATGTGAGACGATATTTTGCTGTTATATAACTGGAGCTTTTTCCTATTTTGCAATATCAAACTTTACGCACTTTCATCAATATGCTTTTCTACTCTAAGCACAAGGACCGAAATTTTTGGGGAGGGAGCCAGTCGATTATATCAACCCAGTACGCAACTGGTACTTAATTTATCGACCCCGAAAGAATGAAAGGCAAAGTCGATCGGTGGAATTTGAATTCAGAACGTAAGACAGACGAAAAATATCGCTAAGCATTTCGCCCGGCGTGCTAACGATTCTGCCATTCGCTGCCTTGAATTTAGTGAATATTACCTCCTTAACGATAATATTCTATTATATTGGAAATTTCGATACAACTTGTGTCATCGCTTGTTGATTTCCTGGTTACACGAATACTATGGAGGGTAGACTGATTCTTGAACTTCTCAAAGCACTCAGGAAAAGTAAAAAACATTTCAGCTGCTTTCTCAGTTTCTCGTTTCAATTGTTTAAATAGATACAACGCTTCTTGTTGGTTGCTGTCTTAGAAGAGAAGAGAGTGATATATAGCCATATCCAGCCAAACACTTAAGATAATTCGATATTTTCCATGTTAGTTTAGGAAGTTACACTCAGTCGAATTTTTGCACAGTAACTTTTATTTTGTCAGATTATTTATTTATGCTTTTTTTAAGTTGACAGTGCATGTTCTAATGATACTGAAACATAATTTCATATATTTTTTACTCCAGCTATTTTCATAATCTTTATTTTGGTATCTAATAGTATCACTTCACACTCAAGTGATATAATGAAATAACGCGAATATTAGATTAATTTTCGTTTTTAAACTACTTTACTTTAAGAAATTAAGCTGTCACACACGTGCAGTACGAACGAGCACTCTGGAACGCAAAAGCAAACCAAACGTAAATGATTGATTGTCGTCTTTTGTGCGGAGTAATGAAACAAGGAAGTGACTCCTTACAAAAAGGTTTATATTTGAGCGGAGAAATCAAGAGATTGCCATACAAAGAGAATGTGGGGGGGGGGGGGACGCGTGTGTGTGCGTGTGTGTAATTTTGAATGTTAAATTACCGCATTATCAAGCTTCATTAAACTAAATTTTGTTCACTGGGATTAAATAGAACGAATTAGGGTTTAATCAGTAAAATAGAAAACAGTTCCTATTCAAAGAAATAGAAAATGTTTAATAGAATTTATAAGAAAAATATAAATTACTAAACAATAAGCAAATAATCATTAATACAAATAAAGAAACGAAAACAGCGATAACAGTAAACATCAAAATGACGACACGAAACTAACATAAAGAAAAGAACTTTCAAAGAACAGCAAAGCTTGACATAACCACATCGGTAGTAACAAAGAGAACAAATACCGAAAGCACCAAAATGAGAATGAAAAAATACATAAATCAGAAATACAGATAACATAACTAAAAGAAAAATGTAAAAGGAAAGGAATTACAATTACAGAAGACAATTTCTTTCACAGGGATAGAAACATAACGAAATTATATGAACATGAATAGGAAACACTATCAAGTTATGTTAGCTGTTCTGAAAAGATATTTGCATCAACAAGTGATTTATGTAACAGCTGAAGTTAACACAAGGAAAAAAAAAGATATGTCCACAAATATACTCTCTATCTTGGGGAAATTGTGTACTCAATATAGTAGACAAACATTTTCATGACATTCGAAAAAATAAACGTAAAAAGCAAGGAGATATAGTTTTTACAAAAAAGAACAAGAGACAATCATGGTTTTAAAAAAAAGGTCTGCAGTGAAAAGTTTTAGGAAAATGACAATGAATCAGAGGATAAAGAAAGGTGTTATGCTATTTTTAATAAGCAAAATAGACAATCCATTTCTAACTAGAAGAGATTTTATTAAAACTTACGTAAAGCAAGGTTGGTTTAACGCTGTGAACTAAATAAATACCAATAGAAGAGTATAGTATTAATTAAGAATAAAGAAACAATACCTAGAAATTATGAATTAGAAACTTAAATACCGGAATAAACCTAGGCTGAAATGATAAACGAGGTCGTCTCAAATACAAATGAATGAAATAAACAAAATAAAGACATATATGGCTCACCGAGAGAAATTTCATCCTAGTCTGAATCCAAAAGAGTTTATCAACAGTCGTCACCAATAAATAAATGTGTATTATTAATCATTATATAAAGGATACACTCTCACCTCAAGAAATAATGGAAGAATGGATTAAATGTAGATAGAGAGAATCTTAATATTAAGAAAATTATTTAGTGATCAATCCTTTACATTGTAAAAGAAGATAGAGTCTAAGTATAGATAAGTGTTACATATTCGCGTTTGTAGAAACATTGAAATAAATGAGATAGGCTTATTATTGAGTTCCTTAAAGCATACCTTGAATAAATATGAAAACTGTTGAGAGTCATACAATGTTAGTAATACTGGCTTCGAATTTTGACAACAGGCTGGCAATTTCGGGAAAGAGAGTAAGTCGGTTACATTGATTCTAGTGCTCAAATGGTACTTACTTTATAGACCCCGAAAGGGATGAAAGGCAAAGTGAAACTTGGTAGAATTTGAACTCTGATCGTAAACACAGACGAAACGCTGTTAAGCAATTTGCCCGACGTGCTAAGGATTCTGCCAGCTCGACGCCTTAATGCTAGTAATGATAAAAATGAAATTACCCAGTAATATAGGAATAATATTCCAGTATATAATGTTTCTTTACTATTTTGTAGTCGTTCGGACTGCCAGATGTAGTCTTTAGACTCCGTCAAATCAAACTCCATCTTTAGCACCGAATTACATATGGATAACGTAGTCCTAGAGATGTACTCATAAAAAAGTCGGGATCACTGCATCTGGAATGCTTTAGATCGTAGCATTGCTCAATCAAGGCACACCCAAAGCTAAGCAAGAACAGCAGTCTGGATGTTATGAGTTGATGCCAAATTAAACTTCTACTTTGTAAAGCACCTGTTGTAAAAGGTACAATAAATTAAACAAGGATGTCATATAATTCAGTTTGGAGAACTATGTCAATGCCATTTTAAACAAGAAACGATAAAATACTTGAAAAACCAATGCAATGAATATTTAAAAACATACTTAGGAATCAGTGAACAAAGTTAACTAAATAACTTAAATACGGCTTGCAATATTCTACGTGTTCTACTGCAAAATGCAATTATAATATACTTAGCAAGACATGATCAAGACCTGCAAGACGAAACTAGGAAATATAACAGTACTTAGATTATATCGCTCAAAGTAGGACATAGAATGAGTATTTTTAACACAAACAATAGTATAAGGCCTTCTTCATAAGACATTTCATATAAAATAGACACTAGAGGATTGTAAAGATATGTAACAGAAGCAAAAATGACAAACAATTGTGAAGAAATTAAGAAAAGTAAATACATCTCAAACTATAAAGTAACAACTGTTAATGGCTGATGAGAAAGTATTTGTACACTACTGATATCTAGGTTGATGTAGAAAAATGCACCTTAGTACAGGTACATATTTCAAAGCTAAAACCAGAGATTAATGCACAGAACCAGAACCTCAATCTGAAAATACTTTTAATCATATTCAGTGTTCCAAGTGTAGCACTAGTTTTACAATATAACTATTTGTACAAAGTAAATAAGAAAGTTCCTGTAATGGTAATATTGACATTAATGATTTTGAGACTGACATAAGGCCAGAAATGTTTAATTACGTCCCTAAGTCAAGTCCGACATTAGTATGGAATCTAAAACAATGATGTGAAACTAAAACCTTCATGCGTTTTTATACTGTTGAACCACTGACGTCCTTGATTATGCTGACATTGCTGTCTTGCAGCAGTAGTTTTTGAACTCCAGGTGCATTCTGAGAGCAGAGCCTTTCAGACTTTGATGAGGACTTTGGCAAAAGCTATTTAACCTCAGCCATTTCAATCTCGCTCAAGAGATAACTTTTTTCACCATAGTCGCATAGATAATGAAAAAGTGCCTGCCTTTCTTGGTCAAAGGAAGGTACAGTGTGATATTTACGTTAGTCTTGATTGGAATAGACCAGCATGTTACAATAGCTCTTCGACATAACTTCGCAAGTGAGGAATGCTCGTGCACTGAAAGTGTGTGTTTATCCGAAATTTACAATGGCCACCAAGTAGCAATTCTGGTCGGAGTATTTCTTATCCATAGTACTTGAGCCGGGATTTCTATGGAATATGTTACTCATTTGATCCTTGTCTTGGTCCAGAGTATTCCCCTAAAATATCGTCACCTTTGCTTTCCATAAATCCTCTATATAATGCAAAGTTGATGCCCCTCTGGTTGTTTTGCCCGACTGGTAGACAAATCGGGGCTGCTGAGATTATTTTAGTTGCTCGGTTCCTAATCCAGTACTGCAACTTTGTGAAAGAGGTGAGTAGGGAAAAAATGGGCTAGTGTTAGGGTTAGGGTTAAGTTTAGGGTTAAGGTTAGGGTTAGGGTTAGGGCTAGGGTTAGGCAACCACACTTGCTTAGCGTGAATCAGTGCCGCAGAATCAGTGCATACTTGTACATCGTTTCGCCCGACATACCGAAAGTTCTGCGTATGAGTGTCAGCAGCAGATGTAATTTGTGACCAAAGGAATGTGTCCCTTCATAAGAAGTTAAAGAGCAGCTGTCCAACGTTCCTATACATTTAAGTCGATAATTATGTAGTGTCAAAAACTGCAATTTCTTTAAGTGTATGTGCTTCAAGCATCGTAGATGATTCAATAATGATTCGCCAGCATTTCCATAATTGTTTAGTTTTTCTCTTTTTTGTGCTACTCACCCACTTTAAACCAATAGCAACATTCGTAGCATGTTTTCACGATTAGACTCTTGCATACATTTCGGAACGAATTAAAATGATAAAATAATTTCGTCGGCGGTAAATTGTCTGCAACACCAGGATAAACACACACACACTATCTCTTAACACTAGCATTTGAAGCTGACTGGGAGGTACTTTGTACATAAGCTCTAGGATCATATACAAACAGAACTGAACATGTTCAACCTGCACTCTGTCACCCTTACGAAATTTATTCTGACAGCATTATCAGAAGTTCCTTCCCAAAAGAATAAACTATGCATATATTAATTTTAAAATCTGTAGTTACACTTATATTAATTTTTAAATCTGTAGTTACACTTATATTAATAAATATCTTAGTTTTTGAAACCTCTTATTATGGGTAAATAGAACAAATGAATGTTGCATCACATAAAGCTAAACCTGGTTAAAATCTGATTATGCATTTAGAATCGATGTACGAAAGTACATGGATAACGCGTATCGAAACATTTGTGCTTATATCCGAGTCGCTTTTCATATCACTCTTTAAAAGATTTCGCTCAAGTTGATATAAGACAACATACAATAGAAAAATAACCAACAATTGTTTCTAATTTTAGCACAAGGCCAGCAATTTTAGAGAGAGTTATTTGATTATGCTGTTGCCAGTACTTGACTAGTATTTTTATCGACTCTGAAACGGATGAACGGCGAAGTTGACTTCGGCAGTATTTCAACTCAGAACGTAAAAAGCCGGAAGAAATGCCGCTAAGCATTTTGTCCGATGCGCTATTGATCTTCTAAGCTCGCTAATTTAGCAATAATATCATAATAATGAATAAAATTCCAATAATAAATACAAGTATTTTAGGTGTGTTTGTTGGTGCTGTTGCTTAGATCAATGTCAATCAAAGTTCTTCCAGCCGTAATTAACATGTCATTTGAAGAGGAGGAGATAATTTATCTAGAAACTACTTTATCTAATGGATTTAGTCTTTTCTTGAGACATTAATGTATAATATCAGGTTAATTTCGACTTGTTTTATTTTTTAATATCCACCCCCAGTAATCGTTGTTTATAGAGCTAATATCGTATACTTCCGTCTTTGAATATAATATATCTGAAATAGAATTTAGGCATCTTCCCTAAACATATTTTGTCAGTAGTTGAGTTCTTTTCTCTCCGAAAAAAAAACTGTTGTTCTTCTTTATAAAACGAATAAAGAACTGAGTAAGACACATCATTCGTTTTCTGACCATTTCACTTGCTGCAAATTGTCTTCATTATCAATGATAACCAGTTCATCTGCCGAGTAAATATCCAATTTTTTCCCACTGGAATTTTTCCAATTACGAAATAAACTATAGGAATCTCTCCGGAATAGTTCTATTGATTAAATTGTTGATAAATCATCTTAATCTAAACAGAATGGTGAAATTGAAGTAGTTGGCAGAGACTTGACATTTCCTTATCAATTCTTCTATGTCATTCTCTACGTTGAACATTATGCTTCTATTTCAATGAACATATATAAGAAATCTACTGAAAGTTGATCTGGGATCAACACTGAACGCTTTATTAGCTTCTAATATTACATTCTTTCAAAGTAATACATCTCAACACCTGCGACAAAAAGGATGGGGATATATATTAAATCACAGATTGTAAATCGAATTCGGGAAACCTTTTCTTTTATGGTATAATTACGTTTTTCTCTTCCTGTTTTGCTTTTATTCAACCTGTGCGGAATAAAAAGTAAACCTATACGAATTATATGTGTGAGTATGCGCACGTACACACACAAACATATATATATATATATATATATATATACGTACCATGATGGTGAGATCAGCAAAAATGTACTGTTAGTTTCATGCAATGAAAGCATGCTAGACAGTATTTTTTAACACGCCTGGTGTCTCAACGCAATCTTCAGACTCTGCTAATACGGCATAACAAGCTAAAAATATGACGATAGGATGAGAGAAAAAGTGAGAAAGGGCGAGAAAGAAATAAACACAAACCTTCCACTTTTTATATCTACTTCTTTTCTCGCCTTTTCTCGTGATAACCTCTCACTGGTTAGGAACAACTACCGTTAGGTTTTAATGTATATCATATCTTCGATTTTTCCTTAGTGACTGTGTCAAAAACTTTGTGAATATTCCACAAAGTGTAAAAGATTGTCATGATTGCTGGAGAGTGTATCGCACTATCTAGAATTAAATATTCAACTTATATGCAGTAATTTCCTTCAAGTAGATGCTCAACAGTATTCATAAATTGTTCAGTGTTCAGAAAATGGGACACATAAATAGATATTCTTGCATAATTGCTGAAATCACACACGATCTAGCTGCTTTTCTGATATGTGAATTTGGTTTCATAGGAAAGGAATTATTACGTATAGTTGAAAAAGAATTATCAAAAGACCGCCTCTTTTAACGTTGTCGTCGTCATGTATCATACGCCTGCAGCCCCTTGATGACACTACAACGAAGTCATTCCGATTAAGAACGAGTTCTCCAGCTGCCTTGCTTAGCTGTTATGAAGGCGCTTTTTCGTATTTATCGAGCACCCGATATAAATAAAGTTACTAGTTTCAGACAAAACTACATTTGTAAACAACAGTTTCTGCCAAAACTGTACATTTATAAATAACATTTTGAGCTAAACAATTTTGTCTGTTATAGAACTAATTATCTCATTTTTTGCCTTTAATCCCTGATTTTCAGTCAATAGAGAATGTGTACCTCCTTCTCGGATTAAATCTAAATTTAATTATGGGTTCATTGATGAATGGTTTTACCATGACCACCTTAACAATTTGCTAATATGAAGCATTAGGAGGTTTCTATTTTATATAAAAGTACTCTACTTTTTTAGGGCTTAAATTGGTTTATACATCCTTCTTCTCTTACCTGGTCCTTAAATCCCTTTCTAAATTTTAAAATTTTATTATTTATTATACAAACTATAGTAATATATGAATTTTGCTAAATTTGGATATACATTTTCCCTCCTGTACTTTTAATGCCCATTTAGACCTCATTATGACCTCCTTTGTTTTCTATTTTAGGCCCCTTTTAACTGATAGTATTAAAATAGTTTATGTTACCCCTACCCTCCCTCTTTCTGGACATCATGTTCCTTTATGTAGTCATAGCGAATTTATAGCTACAGTAAAATAGGGGTAAGGAAGAGTCCCTGACATTAATTTATCACCAGCAGCTAGAACTTAACTGTCAATTCCCAGTAGTTTTAATTCTAAGTTGATGTAGAATACTAGCTGCATTAGATCTTTTGATTGTAATAAGTAGAAAGATAAATGTAGCCATATTTCCATCTCTTGACCCCCGTTGTTATTCTCTTCTGCTAATCCAAATTGTAGTTGAGTATTTTATCCCTAAGTTCATTCTACTACAATAAAAGCAACAGGCATGTAATTCTTTTATTTTCTAGTTCTGATGAAAAATTTGCTAAAAAATTATAATGGAGTATCCTGTATGTTGAAAACCTATATGGTTTTATGTATCCGAAGAAGGCGGTGTATTTCAAATTGATGTAATGCTTGCATTGATCGATTAAATAGAGTCGCCTGAAACGGCTGTAATACACTAATACCTGGATATCCTTGTTACTTATTTGCTTTTTATTCACCTTACTTCGAGAGCTGTGCGATGATACCGGACTGACTTGGTGCCTCAACTTAAGTACCTAATTCAAATGAATCTTAACTATTTCTTCTCCCTCTCTCTCTCTCTCTCTCTCTCTCTCTCTCTCTCTCTTTCTCTCTCTCCAAATTTTTTCCTCTCCCCTTCCCAGTTCTCTGTCTGTCACTCACTCTGCCTCACTTTTCTTCCTTTGCTCACGTGGCCCCTACGTGACCATCAGCTATTCTCCTAACTTGTGCTTCTTTCTTTCTTCCTGGTTCAGCTGGACAAGGAAGATGTATTGTTCTCTGTCTCCTGTCCAGAATTGTTTCTTCGCATTCGCTACCACAACCTCGCTTAGGCTTAGCAGCCCTTCCTGTTTGTTTTCACTGGCCTGTTTGTGTTACCAATTTTGACCTTCCGCAAAAATCCCAAATTTTATTTAATTTGCTTTGCTGGAGCAACTGTTTTATCGAAAGCGTATCTTGTCGTGAATTGCTCGAAATACGGATTAGAAAAACAGCCAACAATTGATGAAGGGTCGTTCCTTGTGTTGCTTGTCTTGTTTTCCATTTGTTTCTTTCGTTGCTTGCAAAAAAGCACTTATTCTATTTCATATCCTCGTACTTCGCATTTTTTGTTGTTTATGTTTTGTGATGTCCTGTGCCCATATATGCATATGTATATACGTATACATGTGAGTATGTACGTATACGTATGTATATATTCTTTTATTCTCTTTTACATGTTTCAGTCTTTTGACTGTGGCCATGCTGGAGCACCGCCTTTTAGTCGAGCAAATCGACCCCAGGACTTATTCTTTAGAAGCCTAGTACTTATTCTATCGGTCCCTTTTGCCGAACCGCTAAGTTAATATATATATATATTATATATATGTGTGTGTGTGTGCGTTCATACTTGTTGCAAAGTGTCCAATGGACAATCCTTGCTATATTGTCATGACATCTCTTAGATTCTTTCTGGTCTAGTGGCGTACATTGACTGGTAATATGCCGTACGGTTTCACCATTTTGTTCACAAACTTGGCACCTATCACTTTCTAATGCGTTGTCTATTCTGTATTTGATGTAATTCGTTCTTAGTGCTTGCTCTTGGGAAGCACAGAATAGAGCCTCCGTTTCCGGTTTTAAATCACTTTTACTCATCCGTAGCCATCTTTTTTCTCTGTCTGTCTTCTCTTCAACATCTCTATGAAATTGTCCATGCGTTCTTTTCTTTATCCACCTATTTTCAGTTTCATTCATTCTCAAGTGCTTGTACAGTGCTTTATCTTTGCAATCTTCCCTCCTACACAAGCCTGACCTTCTTGCTTCCAATAACAGCGGTTCTGTGGCATTTTTTACATGCCATGCTATGTTGTTTTCCTCTGCTCTAACGCAGTGTTCGCTTCCAATCAGTCCTCTTCCCCCATTTTTTTCTTGGTCATACAATCTGTCTGTGTCACTTTTTGGGTGAAGTATCTCAGCAACTTCTTTGTCTTTCTGTCTAAGCTGTTTAGTTCGTCTACTGTCCATGCGATTATCCCTGCTCCATATCTAAGGAATGAAACCGCCCACGTTTTAATAGTTTCAATCTTATTCCGTCCGTTTAATTTCGACTTCAGGATCAGTCTCAATGTCAGTCTGCGCAAGTGTTCCACCTAAAATTTTTCTGTCATTTCTTACTCCATCAATTTATCTATTTCCAATATCCCCAAGTACTTATAGCCTATCTCTTCTATTTGCTTCATTACCTCCTCCGACGGTATCGCTAGCCCGTCCATATATTTGATTTTGCCTCTCTTCAAGACTAACACACCATACATTTTCAGTCCGAACTCCATTCTGATATCAGCACTGAAAATATGCACCGTATCAACGATGGAACTGATTTGGGATTCATCTTAACCATAAAGTTTGGGGTCATCCATGAATAACAAGTGGTTCACTTTTTGTTGGCGGCTCTTGAATACATGCCCAGCCTTTGCTTTCCTCAGAATCAGTGTTAGTGGTATCATACGCAGTAAAAAGGTAATTATTATTATTATTATTATTATTATTATTATTATTATTATTTCAAACTTTTGCCACAAGGGCAGCTTCAGGGAGGTGGGGATGAGTGGAGTACATAGACCCCAGTGTTCAGCTGTACTTATTCTATCGACCCCGAAAAGATGAAAGGCAAAGTTGACCTCGGCGGAATTTGAACTCAGAACGCAGCGACAGGCAAAATACCGTTAAGCATTTTGTCAAGAATTCCTCATCAACTCTTATAGGGCTCATGCACGTGTGAAATTACAAAGGACAAATAACAATGTCGTAGTGGGATTCAGAATCTCGTGTATGTAAAACATTAACTGAAGTATAAATAGTATGAGTTACAAGTAGAAACACAAAAGAAAATTGTTCCCTCTCAGGAACAATCCTCTATAGTTAACTGAGAAGCCACAAACTCCAGGCTATTGATACAGTCGAGACCAAGGGCACTCTCCTGGTTTTGCCTCGTTACCTATAGGTGCATGCTAAGCTTATGAACACTCCAACATACGACACATTGGTTTCACTACACATGCAGCAAATATGCAACGTTTTCTTCTCTAACTTCTATCTCTTAAGTAATATTTGATAAAAATAGAATGGGATTGCCAATAATGGTAGTGCCCATATTCTGTCTTTTCCATCTCGTCCACTACACTATTTCTTTCAGTACAGTTACCAGATAGAGGGAAATGTTCCTTATCTTCTAAGCAAAAGGGCTGCGAAAACAGCTGTTCAACATGATAGCATAGATTTGCAATTGTCGGACGAGAATGCTTCCAGGTTGGTTTCGTCATCTCCTGCACACTGCATCCGGCAAACAGGTTTCTCTAAGGATATCTTGAACAAGCAATACGCTCTGCTCCAGAATCAGTCAGGCGAGGTGATTCTAGAAGTTATCACTTGCCTACTTGAGAAAGGCATCTTTCACTCCACCACTAACCCTCTATATAATGCAAGAGTAGATATATGATTCTGTGCGCCTGATAACAATCTAGATGCTATGCACTAAATTTCGGTCATCACTTAACCCAAGGCTGCAGATTCATTGAAGAGAAGAGCTGTTGAAGTGCCAAGCAACATCCCTTTATTCACCATTGAATGTTTGTAGGTTTTGCCGCTGCAGTTCATGCCTGTGCATGTTCAGCATCAGTAAGTCGAGAGTAGGAAACCTAATAAGCCACCTAATCAATGTAAGCCATCTTTTCCACAATAAGTGGAAAAGTATAAACCCTAGTCTTGTTGGATGCCAAATGGAGCAAGGAACGGCGTGAGACGGAAATTTACAAGGAAGTTAATGCAGAACACGTAATGCTTGTAAAGTAAACCAACCAAACGCGTTGATCTTCACCTTGCGCGACAATTTAGTGCCTTCTGTGCATCAGCTGGCGTTTCAGCATTCTCCATCCCGTGAAAGTTGCGACAGTCACTGAAGTCTTCGTCTCCGGGATAATAATACTATTGCTGATCTAACGATCATAAAAAGAGTGGCGATAGGCTAGAAGATGTAGAATATTTCCGACACACCCGTTTTGTAATCCTAAGAGAAACAGGGTAAAACAGAAAGAGAGAGAGATGGGGGGAGGGAGAGAAAGCTATTAAGAGTGACAAAATGACACAATAACTGTCCACATAAAAATCATTCATTACTAATGAAGATGCCCATTAGTGACAGGATAATCCTAGAGCATATTTGTTCAGCATTATGGCAAAAATTTGACCTCAGTCAAAGCGAAATTGAGTTCGATCAATCATTGTAATATACTCTGACACTACCTCTAACTGTATAAATATAAATACAATCAAGTGGAATCAGTTTACGACTGGAGATATTTTTCATGTCTCTCTCCCCACCCTCCTCCAACTTTCTTTCTCTATATACTAATGTCCTTGTGTGTCAGTATGTATGTATATACTTAGATATAATATGCATAAATATATGATATAAATACGTACATATATATACACACACTACTTGTGTGTGTGTGTGTGTGTGTGTGTGTGTGTGTGTGTGTGTGTGTGTGTGTGTGTGTGTGTGTGTGTGTGTGTGTGTGTGTGTGTGTGTGTGTGTGTGTGTGTGTGTGTGTGTGTGTGTGTGTGTGTGTGTGTGTGTGTGTAACTGAATGTAAAATTATTTTTATTATAACTGAACATAAAAACAAATATTAATATGTACACACAAACACACACACACGTAGGTTCTACTGAAAGAAATGCAAAAGTCGAGCTTTTGACGAAGGGATAGTGTCGGCTATCTGACATCCACAGAAAACTAAAATTGTTTAGGGAGATGACACTATAGACATAAGAGCGTGCACAACTGGGTGAATAAGTTTATAAAAGTTGAAACCAGCATTGACAACAAACCCTATAGTGACAGATAATCAACTGAGACCAGTGACACAAATCGCCAGTGAGTAAACAAAGTGATTCGCTTAAAAAGACGAGTTACAATCTGTCAACTTGCTTCACAACTGGGCTGTGGTCACAATGCATTACAGATGATTCGACAGTCGACAGCTGTCTTGAAAGAGAGAAGTGTGACATCTTATTCTGATCTACTGGAAGCGATCGAAGTCAATGAAAACAGTGTTGTCATCATCGTTGTTGTTCTGTCTTTGTTTTGTCCTGTTTGTTTGCTTTTTGCGAGCTACTGACGGGATGAAATATGGCTGCATTTTATTAATTCGAAGCTTCAATTCATGAAATGGTGT
>NC_068982.1:25869732-25870638 GCF_001194135.2 Octopus bimaculoides
ACATGCATCCAACACCAGAGCTGAAGACACCTCCGAAAGGGGGGGGGGCACGTCAAAACGGTAGAGGAGTAGGGCCCGAAACCGGACGTGGTTCCTCCTGATGATGTCTTGAGCTAACTGGATCCTATAAAGGAGCTGTTGTGGTAGCAGACCACGAGACATGGTTGAAATTCCTGTCAATTAATAAAAATGGTATGCCCACTTTTGTATTACTTGGTGCACTTTTCGTACCAGTCATATCTCTTTCAGAACATATTTTGTAGGCTTAAGAGAAAGATTGGCTTACGAAACAATGGTATCTGTGAAGCACTCGCTTTGCATAAGGACAGTGACTGGTGTGCAGAAACTCGTTCGTTATATTTTTTTTTTTTCGCAAAGCAATTGTACAAAAACTTGGAAAAACAATGGAGTGACTCAGCAGCTTCGAATGTATGAATAAACTCTACGACACGTATTGAGTACTTAGTATTTTGCTTTTGTCTCGTATGCAAACAGAATTGTAAACAAACACACACACTCACATACACACATTACTTTCACAAGGATAAGTTTGACAGTTACTTTTAACTTTCAACTGTTGTTTTATACAATGTAAAACGCACTACACACTCACACACACACACACATTTATATATTACATATACATATATAACCGTACACATACATGCATATATATATATATACACATATGTATTCATATATAACTGACATGTGGCACGCGGTGCACCTGTACAGGTAATGTCGATTTGATGGAGGGAATGAGCTTATGCATACACAACCATTTGATCACTATAAACAAATCATCTGTGTGTACAGTTATATATATATACATGTGTAATATATGAATGCACACACACACACGCACACACACATGTACATATATATATATATATATATATATATATA
>NC_068982.1:25870939-25871419 GCF_001194135.2 Octopus bimaculoides
TATATATATGTACATGTGTGTGTGCGTGTGTGTGTGTGCATTCATATATTACACATGTATATATATATATAACTGTACACACAGATGATTTGTTTATAGTGATCAAATGGTTGTGTATGCATAAGCTCATTCCCTCCATCAAATCGACATTACCTGTACAGGTGCACCGCGTGCCACATGTCAGATGACGAAATGATCGCAGAGCAACGTAAAATGAAGAGATTTGCTCAAGAACACAACGCAACGCCCGGTCTGGGAATCGAACGCACGATCTCGCAATCATGCGTGCAACACCTTAACCACTAAACCATACGCCTTCATATATACATATATATGAATACACACACACATATATATATATATATGAACGTATAAAAATATACATATATAATATATATATATATACATACATATATATATAAATGTGTGTCTATGTGTGTGCGTGTGTGTGTGTGTGTGTGTGTGTGTGTGTGTGTGTGT
>NC_068982.1:25871429-25873845 GCF_001194135.2 Octopus bimaculoides
TGTGTGTGTGTGTGTGTGTGTGTGTGTGTGTGTGTGTAGGAAATAGCATACCAAGCATGCTTGTGGATCCGATGTTATACTTCGGAAATTTGTGAAGCGGAAATGTTGTCATTCTGTTTGAATTACGTTTCATATTCAACTGGCAATACAACTCACCACTTTCTATGTTAGACTCATTCTAAATGCTTTCCTGTGTAAACGTGAGTAAAACAGGAAAATCATTAACCTATCTACTGCTAACGGCTATCGTAATCCTCATCTGTCATTGCAGCTGCTCACGATGCTCCTGATGCTACCATAGGTGTTGTTGCTGTTGCTTGTGCGACTAATTCTACTTCTCCTGCTGCTGCTACTGATACTTCTACCACTACTACTATTACTACTGCTGCTGCTACTACTACTACTACTACTACTACTACTACTACTACTACTACTACTACTACTACTACTACTACACTTCGTCATATATCGTACACTACAACAAACGTCTTCCCGATTAAGCGCGAGTTCTTCCATCGAATGAAACCATAGTATGGTTTCGGTTTGAACTGTTCACAGTATTTTCTTGGCAAAAATATTGGGGGTGCTTTGCCATTGTCTTCCCCAGCAACAAGCTCGTCCCTCCATCGACGGGTCTTGTTTTTCAGACACTCTTCTCACAGGAGTAGCAGGCTACTCAACTTGGAGAGCCAGCTTAGTCGCCGACCACTCGACCATAAAACCGGTAGAACTGGTTTGCATGGCCCCAGTAGCAAGTCTCATGAGCTTGTGATGGAATTCCTGACCTTACTATTATTACTATTACAAGTAATATTAATGATTGCTTCAATTTTGGCACAAGCCAGCAATTTTAGAGTGAGGTAATTATTAGGTTACATCGACTTTGTACGTGACTGGTTCTTCATTTTATAGTCTCCGAAAGAATGCAAAGCAAAATTGAATTTGTCGGGATTTGAATGCAAAAAGTAAAGGATGGAAGAAATGCCGCAAAGCATTTTTCCGGCGCTCAAGCGATTTTGTCAGGTGATCACCTTACAACTAATAATAATAGCTCTTTCTATTACAGGCACAAAGCCTGAAAGATGAAGATAGCTCGTCCTTCTAGGCTAAGGGAACAGAAAAGAACGACCTTCACAATGGACTCTGTTGACAGCTAGATCAGTCGTATACGCAAAACCAGGTGTTCGGCGTAATTCCATGGGTCAATAATGACCGGGCATGAAAATGTGCGTGCTGAACAGTTTCATTGCCCTTTGCGCGTTTCAAGCAGATCTGGTTGACGATAATTCCGATCTTGTAAATTTTCTCCCGAAACGGCAGGGATTTCTGGAAATTATCCAGGGCCCCGGCCCAAAAGTCCTCCGAAACATACTAGCCTGTTGATTTCCACTGGAAACCGAGGTCTCTCCAAGAACGCCATCGCTCTTGACCGGCACTAGCTCTCAATAGAAAGTCAAGGAAAAATTCCATCGACCGCATTGCCCGACTGGTAGAAGGCTGTTATCACCTGGCACTTTAGGTGCCAGGCGCCCTGCCTCTGTCTACGCTTGGTCCAAGTCTGCAGTTCTTTTAAAGGGACGAATTCTGGAGAAGCGAGTCTCACAACCGGCTTCCACAGCTGCTAGCCGTCTTCTTTACAAACAATACACAATGCTTCAAGCGAACTACAATACTCTCGTAACTCAGAGTGTACCAATGCTGACTTTTTGATTTATAGATGTAAGGATTCCGATGCGCTTCCACACAGTTTCCGTCGACATAATTTCACTTAAGAGAACAAAAACTATGATCGACCATCCACTAAGGTAAATGACACTTGACAAAGATGTCACTCTGGCTAATCGAAGCCGTGACCTAATGGTTGTGAGGTAAACTTCATAAGCACACGGCCACAAACGCGCACACACACACTCGCACATTCACACGCGCGCGCAGGCATATATCTTTCACTTATAGCGGAGTGTTTTTACATCCTTAATCCTTCTTTGTTTAAAATAAGGAGGTGGTTTGAGTGAGATTTGGTTGCTACTCCTAGCATAGTGACTTCCTCATTGTTTCGTAATTCATTATTCTTACTTCAAAAACAAAATATGTACATCTTAACATCGAAACTGAAACAAGGAAGACGGTGAATTTGATTAAAAAATAATTACCAGCTGCAGCCTGAACTGAGTGCTTCTTTTAAATTGATTCTGATTACACTTCAAATTCCATTTTGTTCTACAACAGTGAGAGAAAGAGAAAGAGAGAAAGAGAAAGAGAGAGTGAGAGAGAGAGTGAGAGAGAGAGAAAGAGAGTGAGAGAGAAATAGAGAGAGAGAGACTAATATTATTAGTAACTCTTACTGCAAAGCAATGAAATATTTTATTTAGTCATGTGTGTGTATATATATATATATATATATATATATATATAT
>NC_068982.1:25874270-25875047 GCF_001194135.2 Octopus bimaculoides
CAATAATATATATATGCATATATGGGTACAGGACGTCACAAACTGTAAACAACGAAAACAACATAAAATACGAAGACAAACTTGGGTATGCAAACAACGAGAGAAACAAATGGAAAACAAGACAACTAACAGAAAGAACGACCCTTCATCAGTTGTCGGCTGTCCATCTACTCCTCATTTCGAGCAATTAACGACAATATGAGGCTTCAAAAGGCAGTTGCTCCTGCGAACCAAAAGAAAATTTGGGATTTGCGGAGGGTCAAAGTTAGTAACAAAAACAGGACAGTAGAGACATACAACAAACCAAACAAAAATAAATATGGAGGGCTGTTAGGCCAGACGAGGTAAGGTAGCGAACGCTGGAGGAATATTGACTTTGACAAGCGAAGAGATAGAAGAGGAGACAGCTAAGAATGAATCTGGCCTGTGAGACAGACTGAAATAAAAGAAAGATGATTACGTGAGGAAAAGAATGATGGACGATGGTCAGGTGTGAACAATGAAAGAGAATAAAGGAGAAAGAGGGAGAGAGCGAGAGAGAAAACGGAGAAGGAGAGAAAAAAGAATTAGAGAAAGGATGAGACAGAAAAAATGAAAGCGGTAGATGGGGAGAAAAAAGAATTAGAGAAAGGAAGAGAGAGAAAACGAAAGAAGGAGAGAGATCAGTATAGGGTAGAGCCGCATCAGGATTATTAAGGTAAACTTACTTGAAATGGATGCGTGGCGTTCAATCATATAATAATATAAATAATATATATATATATATATATATATATA
>NC_068982.1:25876341-25876922 GCF_001194135.2 Octopus bimaculoides
AATGTAAATAATTCCTCATTTCTTAAATATAGAACTGTATTATCTATAAAACCGTCAAAAGCTTGTTTATTTTTATGTTTTTTGATTTATTATTAGTGTTGCTTAATATGTTGTGCTAAAATTGCTGTTTCTTTTCAGATATCATCAGAAAACGGTAATTAAAATGACAGATCTATCGGACTTTCAAAGAGGTCAAATTATTGGTGCTCGCATGGCAGGCGCTAGCGTAACGAAAACAGTCGAAATGTTTGATGTATCAAGAAGTCCTGTCTCGAAAGTAATGACAACTTTTGAGAGGAGGAAAAACCTCCTCGTCGAAACAAAACTCTGGAAGAAAACCAAAACTTTCAGATAGGGACCGCCGGACTCTTACGCGAATTGTTAGAAAGGATCACAAATGTACAGCTCCCAAAATTACTGCAGAGCTTAATGACTACCTCATGAATCCAGTTTTCACAAAAATTCTTCGCCAGGAGCTGCACAAAGCCGGATTTCACGGGAGGGCTGCAATCAGAAAACCACTATTTTCAAAAACAAACCGTTGCAAAGCGTTTAAGAGTGGAATAAAAACCTACAGGATT
>NC_068982.1:25877194-25881681 GCF_001194135.2 Octopus bimaculoides
GTGTGTTTGTGTGTGTGTGTGTGTGTGTGTGTGTGTGTATGTGTGTGTGTGCATGTGTGTGTGTGTGTATGTGTATGTGTGTGTGATTGGTTCAGTTCAGTACATTGTTATGTCCGTGTGTTGAAATTGCACTGTTGCCGACAATAAAATATGAGCCAGTTATATATTGAGAAGCTCCGATTCAATCGATGATATCAGCTAGAAGAATCGATTTAGTACAAGAGTAATGTTACTTCCTGATGATCTGATACACACATACACACACACACAAACACACGTACGTATGTATGTATGTATGTATGTATGTATGTATGTATGTATGTATGTATATGGCTCATATGAGGAATTATTAAGGCTATTTATATGATCGATATTGAAAAGAGAGTCAGCAAAACACTCTACTGAACACATTAGCATAGAAGAAAGCCAACCGCAGCAAGTGCTTAAGAAAACGTAGAAACATAAAGGTTGTTTTTTTTACAAAAAACATCACCATCATCATCACCACCAACAACAACAGTAACACCAGCAGGTGCAGTAGCAGCGTCAATAGTAGTACTAACAGCAAAAACGTCAAATATTTAAAAACATAGGTCATGCCAGCGCATTTTGCTCTGATCGATGTGTTTGTCTTGGATAGTTGTTTTTCTAACGTCATAGAAGTTCTTTCATCTAAGATGTTATTTCGTTTAAAATAAAAGCAAAACTAATCCAAACCAAACAAACGAACAATACAAAACAAAACATGATGAAAAGAAAGGGAAAGAATGCTTCAAATGATAATAGAACCAACCAAATGATTAGGATTTCGAAACTGGTATATTACGCAATTATTATAAACAATTTTCTCCTTTCTTTAACTATCACATTTGTAAAGATTTTCAACAACATCATCTGGAAACTACTAACACTTGGAATGCGATGGATGTTCCAAGCTCACTGGAGATTATTTTCTTTATTTCTTTATTCTTTCCGACATTGTACGATTCTTATTGGAGCATTACGTAACTACTGATTCTAAGACAGTTAAAAAGAGAAAGGGATGGAAAAATTAAACATAGTATTTGACTAGTGCTTCCTTTATTGGTTCAGAATGGATGATAACCAAAGCTGACCTGCACATGATTTGAACTCAGGCTGTAGAGAACCGAAATCATTGCTGAGCATCATTTTATCCGATGCTGTCACAACTTTGACATTTCGCTGCCATTCTCCAACTGCAGAGTGCACAACCACAAAAGAAAATATTATGATCAATGAAACGTTTCACAATATTTTGTTAACTTGTTTTACTCGTCAAGTTGCAGCAAAAGCAGCCTAGCATTTAAAGTAGAGGCGAAGAATCTTTCACTCAATCTCCCACCTCCTTTTTTTTGATAAAGTGTCGAGATCACAGGAAGTAAGCCATGGGTAGTATATCAATTGTTGGTTCTAGGATCGCTCCCACTGCGTAATACCTTCTTCTATAGCCCCGTTTTGATTAATGTCTTGAATAGAATTTGGTGGGCTGAATGAGTATGACAACCATCAAGTATACACACATACACACATACGCACACGCACGCGCAAATACACACACACATCTAGGGATTATCTGTATATGTATGTTTCTGTTTTTAACGCTATTCACACCGCCGAATTTAATAGTACTGCTCAGCTGTCAAAACTATAATGGTATTTGTTTGGCAGCTGAAGATGGGAATGTATATTTGATATGCTTCTTTGTGAATTTTTATGCTTTCGCGATCTCGTTATTATGAGTTGTCTTTCATTTGTGTAAATTCGAGTGTTTGAGGATTCATGGCTGACCGTGATTACTTATTGGTTGATTTATTTCACAAATAATTTTATTAGACTCGGATAGTCTAATAAACGATATTTGAAAATATGTTTTACACAACTGCGACTTTAGTTAAACCCTGACATCTGCTTAGCCGTTACATATGTGCTTATATGCATACGTATGTGTGTATGTATATACATACATACATACATACATACATACACACACACATTTACATACATGCACACATACATACGTACGTGCACACACACGCATGCACACTCACACACACATACACAAAAACACACACACGCATATTATGACATATGTAAATGTATACAAAAATGCCTATATATAAAGTGTTTCTTTTTCCATTCAAGTAACGAAATAATTCTTTCAACTACAGACTCCATTGATTTATGTACAATTCAAAAACACTTCACACAAAAACTGAGACGGGGAATAGCAGAATAAAATAATTAAAGACGCAGTGACCTCGTAAACTTTACTATTACGTTGTCCGGAAATTTCTGAGCGTCTTTTAATATGCAAAAAGGGATATAAATAATTGACTTTTCAATAAACTTCAGTCAATAAAATAATTTCCATTATTATTAATGACCTTTGCCCATCGATCAGGCAATTTAAATATTTCATCAGTATAAAATTTTACTGGTTTTGAAGAAAAAACGTTATCTAGATGCATTTTGACTGTCTAAATCTTTAAAAAATTTTCCTTGCATTCAGTTTTTGTAGAGACAAAAAAAAGTGGTAGTCGGATGGTGCAATATCAGGAGAAAATGGTGGATGGGATAAGAGATCCCAGCTAAGTTCATATAACTTTGTTCGGGTAGCCAAATAGACATGTGGTTGGGCATTGTCTTGTTGGAACACTATCCTTTTCCTGTTGGCAATCTCCGGCTTCAATTCTTTGATTTTCTTTCTTTTTGGTTCAAATTAGCCAGCTGACGGCAGTACACATCAAAATCAATGGTCCGGTTTTGTGGGAGAAACTCATCATAAATAACGTCTTTATGATCACACCAAAGCATAGATATTTTGGTATAGATATTCGTCTTTGATTGCTGTTTTGGGGAATCCTTACGCAAACTCCAGGACCTTTATCGCACTACGTTTTCGTACACAATCCATTTTTAATCTGCAGTCACAATTTGTTTCAAAAAAGGCATGCTTTCATTCCGTTCCAAAAGCATATCACAAATGGGATACTGGTCCAATTCTTTTCTGAGTGTTTGTGAGGGATCCATACATTATAGCGAGAAATGTATCCTAGCTTTACTAGGTGTTCATGAGCCGTACTTTTAAAGACTTCCAACTCCTCTGCAAGTTCTCTAGTTGTGATATTTGAGTCTTCTTCGATTTGGGCTTTCAAAACATTTTCGTCCAGTTTTGAAGCTCTTCCTCTGCGATTGTCATCTTCCAAAGTAAACTCTCCAGCTATAAATTTTGCAAACCACATTCGAACAGTTGATTCACCTACAGCATCATCACCATGAACTTCACAAATGTTTTTGTAAGTCTTAGCAGCATTCTCTCCATTTTTTTTTTTAAGAAAAACATTACAACGCGAATATGAAAATTTTAGTTATCCATTTCAAATGTCAATAAAGGGTAACCGGAATGAAAGATAAATCTATTTTTAGTCGGGAACAAAAAAGAGATCCACTTCAAGCTACGCCAAAGTTTTAGCTGTGTTACGTTTCAGGTGTGTTCAATGAAGCGTTAAAAAATATAGATGAAAAACGCTCAGAACTTTCCAGACAACCTAATAATTCTAAATAATTTTCTTTCTTCTTTCCCACTTTGGCTTTAAGTCTCAATATTATATCTCTACTCTTTCTCTTTTATGTTTACATTAACTTCCTTCACCTCATCCAGCTTCTCATCTACTTTCACTTTCCCTTCTCTTTCCAGTTACTCACAAACTTTCTCACTTGCACTACTTCCTATCTACTCAAGCACTGCCAATTTGTTTTGA
Source organism: Octopus bimaculoides (assembly GCF_001194135.2). NCBI lineage: Eukaryota > Metazoa > Mollusca > Cephalopoda > Octopoda > Octopodidae > Octopus > Octopus bimaculoides. The sequence goes on from NC_068982.1 coordinate 25,880,977, forward strand.
GTCAGATACTGCTAGTTACTCTGATATAGAGAGTATAAAACTTGTCCGTTATTTCATTTTCCTTTTCATCCCCAACCTGAAGAAGAAACTCTGTTTGAAACGTTACAAACTCCACTTCCCATGATATATAGACCTATTTTTAACACGGGATTGTATGTGGGTGTGTGTCTGTGTAGTGGAAAAAAGAGCAGGAAAAATTAAGTGTAAGTGTGTGTGCACTCGCGCGAGCATACACATACGTATGTGCATGTATATATATGTGTATATATGTGTATACATGCTTTTTCTGTTGTATATGTATTTTTTATATGTATGTTTCATTTTGTCATTGCTCTATATGTTCGTTAGCTATTTTCAGTGGCTTTTCGCCAATGGCTCCACCAAAAGTGAACAATATCAACGTCAAAGGCGCGAAATTGTAAAGATCATTCGGACGTTCACTGATGAGGAATTAGCTATGAATTTTCTATTTATATTTTTGTAAAATTTTTCGTTTGTTGCTTTTCTTAAATTTTTGTAATATACATTTATATTTAGGGGCGGGTATGTATGTATGTATGTATGTATGTATGTATGTATGTATGTATGTATTATGTATGTATGTATGTATGTATGTATGTATGTATAGCAAAACACAGCGTGAAACAAAAGAGTAATTTAAATATCATAAAGTATCTTCAAAATGGATTTATTATTGCTCATATA
>NC_068982.1:25883824-25885912 GCF_001194135.2 Octopus bimaculoides
TATATATATATATATATATATATAAAGAGATATATGAAAAGTGTACGAACAAAAAGAAATGCGTGTGCGCTTACATGTTTGCGTGTGAGTGAGTGTGTAGTGTGTGTGTGTGTGTGTGTGTGTGTGTGTATGTGTGTGTGTGTGTGTGTGTGTGTGATGTCAGTGTATTGATGTCAATGTATGCATGTGTTTGTATGTCTGTGAGTGTATGTCTGTGAGTGTATGTGTATATATATGTAAATGTATGAGCATGGGGATATATATATGTATGTATGCAGATAGATAGATAGATAGATAGATAGATAGATAGATAGATAGATAGATAGATAGATAGTCTGAACAATTGCAAGTCCTGAATGTCCTTGCTTGTGCATTAAGCCGGTCATGCCGCACTAGCAATACAAGCACCATCCCCATCGTAGTGCATGATATATTCTTCCACAAGGAAGAAGATGAAAGTCAACGGAAGCAAAGAAAGCCAAAGTATAAAGACTGGTGAATATCGTTAATGACTCGAAGATTCAGGAGGTTTTAAACAGAGGGAGAGAGAGAGAGAGAGAATGAAAGAGCGTTCTTGTTCACAATCATGCTACCGTAGCGAAGCAGTACCACGATCTTGTAGTGTATTCAAACAGAAAGAAAAAAGAATTGTTAAGTTGATTGTGCCAAGGGAAGGTTATGTAAAATGGACATATGCACAAAAGCGTCTAAAGAATGAACAGCTAAAGGAGTTGTGTGGGGGCTCTGCGGTAGTAATGTTCAGCTTTTCTATTTGAAGTGGGGTGTCGTAAGTTTGAAGTATGTGGCTTCCATGTTTTGCCAGGAAGATATACGAGGGAGTGCTGAACTGTTCCTGGTTTTAAGGGTGTCGTGAAAGGCCAGGTCGGAGGCCCAACCTTCTGAGTTCTTTTACAGGGCTTACAAAAACTGAGGGACCGCTGCAATAAGTGTGTGAATCTGAGAGGGGAATATGTTGAGAGGAATATTTTAAATTTGCATGTTTTCTGTGTCTGCCTTCAAAATACTTGAATGCATTCAGTTGATTTGTTTTTCTTCGTGATACCTATAGATTCACTGTGATGCAATCGATTCCCAGCTTTCCAGTTGATTATTGTCCCTCTTCAGTACCGTTTTAGGACAGCCTTATATCTTAACTTCAGTTTGTAACCGGTCTTTACCGAAAACATAGTTCTCCATAAACTAGGAAATTAAGAATTTTTCCAGCCCTCATACGAGCTATATGGCCTGCTCGCCTCAATCTATTACGTCACAAGAAATCTGGACCACAAACCCAAAACATGAAAACACGGGAATCATCGAATCCATTTTGATCGTGGTTTACTGCATGATAACCGTTGTAAGGTGACTTCAACCCACCAGCCGAGGACCATATCCGACATAGCTAAACGGCGCTTGAGTTATCAACAACCAACATTCGGATCGAAAATATTCTTTAACTGTTATTCTACCTATAGATCAAAGTTCAATTTCTCTCCTTCTCATAGTTATTGTTGTTGGAGTTACTGCTGTTGTTATTGTTATCTTTGCTGCTGCTGCTGTTGTTGTTGTTGTGGTGGTGGTGGTGGTGGTTAATGACATGTGAAAGCCAGATTATTGTTGATAACTTAAATCCGCTTCGGTTATATAATTACATTTTATGCAAACCCAAAATAATTTGAACACAAAATCTTTTTAACACCCTATATTTATAATAGTTGTTCCCCCTGTGGTTTCAATAGAAATCGGGTTCTTCGATCCCCTTTGTTTATTTCTTATGAATAACTTGCAAATCCATATATATATATGTATATAAAAACAAATAATAAATGAGTATATGCATATATACGTACAGGTACGTGCATACCTACGTCTACCTGTATATATAGGTGCATATCTGGATACAGGACATTGCAAACAAAACGTAGACAAGAAAATGATAATAACCAGAGTACAGAAAACACACAAGCCACATAGAGAATATTTTCCTTCATCAGCTACCCCCGTTTTAACACCGGCGTTTCGAAGAGTTGGGCAGGACGCATCCTTAAAACGGCTCTTCCCATGGACCGCAAATTAAATTTGTATACA
>NC_068982.1:25886407-25887206 GCF_001194135.2 Octopus bimaculoides
TATATATATATGGAAGTCTCAGTATTGCTAGTTTAGAGAATTTAGACTTGGTCAGTATTTTCTTATGAAGTGTATTTCCTTGCTAATGCGTTCATTTTGGCTAGCATTGTCTTTGAATTTGTATAGTGGAAACGTTGTGAATTTGGGAAATTTGTTGTAAGCACATTCGTCGATATGCTGGCTGAGAGGTATTTTCCTGTTTTCTGGGAACCTAATTTGAGATTTGTGCACCGCCATCCTCTGACGTAGGCTGTTTTTGTGTGTCCAATATATTGCAGTTTACATCCAGAGCATGTAATTATGTAGATCAAGTTCTCCGATGCACATATAAAATTAGTTTTTATTGTGAAATTATGGCCTTGTTCTAATCGGTGTTCCGATCCTTCACAACGACGACTCCTACTACTACTATTATTATTATTACTGCTGCTGGTTATTCGATGGCTACAACCACTCCTAGAAAACAAGACTTGACCACTATTTAATTTACAAAAACAGATAGTAGTAATTTACTATCGCAGCGAGTTGAACTTACCATGTCTCGAGAACGAAAGGACCACGTGCGCATGCAAGAAATAACAGTAAACTATGAATGTTATTCTTAATTTTAATTTCAATTTTATTTTATTAATAGCCCTCTTCTCTTCTCACATATTTTATACTCATTTTTATAAGTTTTTTTTAAAAAGAAAAACGAAACTTGTAATGCAAATTAATTAAAACACTCATTTTTTTTTTAAAGTCGTATTTTCATTTTTGTTTATCTTTAATATATATATATATGTGTGTGTGTATATAT
>NC_068982.1:25888010-25889019 GCF_001194135.2 Octopus bimaculoides
CTTGTTTCTTTCTGTGTTCCTTTCTGTGGAAGAGCGTAGGCTCGAAACGTTAAAGACTTTTTCACTTCCCGAGCGTTAAACTAATACATCTGTCTGTTGCCTACACCACCTGTCTTCGTCTTTTGGGGGTTTTTTTGTGAATTCTCCCCTATATGTGTGTGTGTGTGTGTGTGTTAAATAAAATAAGTCAAGGCCAAGGCGATTTGATATTCTTAGGACATTTATAAATAGAAAGGTGGTCTTACAGCTGTTTCAGGGAAATAAATGATATCCCATCATCAAACGATGAGTTAAAAGACCTTCAATAGAAGGAAACTGTAAAGTTCATTTTTTTAGAAGTTATTCCGGAGCAGGGGAGACATACAAGAAATTAGATATAATGCAGAAAATATAGAAGGAAAATACGAAAATAAAAATACATGTGGGTCGTTAAAGTTGCTGTTCTTTTATCCAACACAAAGAATTAACACCTGCATTTGAAATAGCAACATATGAATTCTTATCGGACTTTACACATCATGGACAAGAAGACTCTTTACTCATTCTACACGACACATTTCTTGAATAACGGAACAACTTTAACATCCATTATGTATTTTTATTTTCAATTTTTCTATGTTCAAATTTTTTCTTTATACTTTGGGCATTTCTTGTATATCTCTCCCTCTCCAGAATAACTTCTAAAGAAATGAACTCTACTAATTCTTTCTGTTGAAACTCTATTAAATCGTCTTTGCTGATGAAATATCATTTATTTCCCTGAAACAGCTTTAAGACCACCTTTCTATTTATACATGTCCTAGGAATATCAAATCGCCTTGGCCTTATTTTATCTTAACATATACACGCTCCCACACGACTTGCCTTAGGCGCCTTACTCGTGCTATTATTGAACCGGGAGCTTAACAGCGGTCCTTCCGTAGCGCTTACATAGCCTTACCTACTTTTTGGGTCTTCTGGATATCAAAACATTTCATATCATATATATGTATGCATATATATATATATA
>NC_068982.1:25889224-25890592 GCF_001194135.2 Octopus bimaculoides
ATATATCGTGAAGGCGCGTGGCTTAGCGGTTAGGGCATTCGGCTCACGATCGTAAGGTCGTGAGTTCAATTCCCGGCGATGCGTTGTGTCCTCAAGCAAGTCACTTTATTTCACGTTACTCCAGTCCACTCACCTGGCAAAAATGAGTAGTACCTGTATTTCAAAGGGCCGGCCTTGTCACACTCTGTGTCACGCTGAATCTCCCTGAGAACTACGTTAAGGGCGCGCGTGTCAGTGGAGTGCTCAGCTACTTGCGCGTTAATTTCACGAGCGAGCTGTTCCGTTGATCGTATCAGCTGGGACTCTCGTCGTCATAACCGACGGAGTGCTCCACACACACACACACACACACACATATATATATGTATATATGTATATATATATATATATATATATATATATATACTGTACATACATATATTATATACATACATTTATAACAGATCGGGCACGGGTGAGAACGATGGTGGGGTGGTCCCCATTGAGTGAGGTGGCGAGTTCGGATTGTGTCTGGAAGCCATGGTTGTCACTACAGAACCAACAGAGACGGAGGAAATGAGAGTAAAGGATGGACAGTTTGGTGTGGGCAGAGTAGGAGGAAAAGTGGGTGGGAGTGGGAGTCTGTAGTAAGAGTAGAGTGGTGGATGGTAATGGAAATATCGAGAAAATTGACAGGTCTTGGAGAGATAGTAGGAGAATCCAAGAGTGGAACTGAAAGACTGGACGAAAGACAGGAAGGGTCCAGTGAGTTCACACCAATATAGTCGTTGACGTAACAACCGTATAGCTCGGTAGTGGAACCGGTGAACTGGGAGAATATCTGGGCCTCAACATAGCCAACAAACAAGTTTGCATAGTTGGGGGCTATTCTCGTTTCCATGGCCACTCACAAAACATGAAGCAAGCAAGAAGCAATTTAAGGAGAAGATCAAAAGGAGGAGGGTTGAGGGACCAGGCTGAGGATCAGGATGCAGATTAAGAAAGTGTTTTAATGTGAGGCTTCCATGAGGGATGACAGACAGACAGACACATACATACACGTGCGATTAAAAAACAAATATAAATATTGCAAATTTAGTTTTGTAATAAAAACTGAAGTTTGTAAAACTAACATAGAAGTAATAAGAAGCAAACTTGACATTTTTATGAAATGTCAAGCTTAATGACCTGTTCACTGACAAAATTCTGTGCTAGGGCTAAACTAAAAATGGAAATAAGATGCACAGTCTCACACGCGCACACCAACAAGCATGTACAAACGTATGCAGATACTTACATACATATATACAAACATGATCCATCTATCCACAAACATATGTGAGTGTGAGTGTATATATATATATATATATATATATATATATATATATA
>NC_068982.1:25891005-25892251 GCF_001194135.2 Octopus bimaculoides
ATATATATATATATATATATATATATATATATATATATATACACGCACACACACAGTTTTACGTTTTTTTATGTGGTCAAGCTGGCTACATGTATACATAATCTTAAACACGCGTGCGCATGCATATCGTAATTCCTGTATGTTGTTGAATTCCTTTTAAACATCATCATGGTTGAGACAATAAATGAGCGGCGCCTTCTGATTCCTTGGAGGATAAGGAGTCTTTTATTTTTAAATCATTTTTATTAATGGTATTCCAGGAAACTGTATGGTGTTTTGTCTATTCTAGCTCAATTAGTATTTTGATGAAGTCTACACCATCCTAGTTCTAACACATTCCAGATGGTTAGTCTGGGATATCAGAATAAGCGAAATGCATCTAGACATCCTTTAAAATTCGCGAGAGGAACCTTTCGTTAATGTTCTTAGGCTTTATGGGAAGGAAGTTATTCAACTGTGAGTCTTTAAATAGCTTAGTATTGCTGCTGTGTGGATTCCTGCTGCGTAAAAGAGAAGAAAGAAGTTGGAGGTTGTCTGGCAGTGCTTTTACTTTACAGTAAACTTTCACATCAGTACAGAGCATAATATCAATTAATGAATGTGTGTGAACCGAATGCACGCGCGAACGTGTGTGTGCGTGTGTCTCGAAACTTGGCTGAATGGTTACTCAGTTCACTTCGTTTTCAAGAGGTCCTTGTTTGACCCTATTGCATTGCAACCCGGGCAACTATTTATCATAGCCACTCCAAGCCTCATTAGTGAAATATGGTCAAAGAAGTTTGAGAGGAAGCAGATAAAGAAAGAAGACATTACTGTAGGCCTCAAGGTGATAAATTCCAGACTACCTACTTACCAACATATTTTTTAAAAAGTAAAAAATTTTTACCTCTCTCTTCTTTCCTTTGAGAAGACTACAGGGACTTTTATTCCACCTTTTTTTTTTCATCATGACGGTAGAGAAGTTTAAAATACCATCTAAATTTATAAAACATGGCCATTTGTCTGAGCCCTTCCAATCCTTACAAATCTCCAGATACTGTATGAGAAACGAAATATATTACTGATATCTATATGCTTTGCCAAGTTCAGAAACAAAGCATTTTAATTGAGTTACTTTGAAGGATTTTAGTCAATGAATCGACCCCAGTATTCCTTTTTAAAGATGGTACCTACCCTATCGGACTCTTTTGCCAAACTGCTACGTTATGGGGACGTAAACATACAAGTTGTTAAGTGGGGGGGGGGG
>NC_068982.1:25892332-25898596 GCF_001194135.2 Octopus bimaculoides
AAAAAAAAAAAAAAAAAAAAAAAAAAAAAGCTAGATTTAATGGTCACATCAAGAACATATGCAATCATATCAATTCAGTCAGAGCTTTGCTGGGTCAACAATAAGGTAAGGTAAATTCTGGAAGCCAAGGGAACTGGTAACAATGAGCAAAAATTAATCTATACAAAGATATGTTAGAGTTACATAACATCAAATGCCATGAACATCAAAGAATCTCTTGTCCTTTATTTTCTGAGGTTGGTTGGATGGAAGGAAGAGGGAAAGAGAAGTTGTGTTGTCATTTGAGTGGTAGGTAAAGGAATAATTCAAATGTGAAATAAAAATAAAACGAAAAACCTGAAATTTGTTTTCATATAGTTTTATTCCATTTTCTTTGTTTTATACAGATTTTTAATACATATAGATACTCTCTACATATCCAGTGATTTCATGACAAATAGAAAACAAGAAAAAAAAAAAGACTATACAATAAAATAAGATTTTCATTTATCAAAAATTTTCATACAGCAAAAAAATATTTTATTGAATTTCATTTTCTTTTCAGTTATATTTTTGTCCACATCAAAATTAAGATTTTTGAGTTTCCATGTCCCAGTGTTTTCATCAGAGATGAATGCTAAATCTACATTCTGGCATTTATTAGGATTCAATATTAGCTCTGCGTGTGAATGAATATAAAGCAAAGAAAGTTAAAAAAAAAATAATAATACAATGTTATTTTTAAAGTCAAATATTATTTCATTAATATACGACAAAACTAAATTAGAGAAAAGACAAAATATTGTAAAATATTAAATTTGTAACAATTATACATATAAAAAAAGAAAAAAATATGGAATGAATTTCATCACATGAAAATACAAAAACACCCACACATACTGGAAAGTATAACAAAGATATGGGGTTTCTGACAATGCATTTTGCATATTAAACCCTATCAAGAGTCATACATTTTTGTATGTATGTATGTATGTATGTAGAAGTAAAATTGTGAATTCTTAAAGCTTTTGAGTAACATTAATCCCAAGTAAATATGCCTTTAATATATTATAGAAATAAACTCCTCCACAGATCTTGAATAAATCCATATAGGCTCCATTTTAATTAAACTATTTCTAACATAAGCACAAAACCATTTTGTTTTGCTGTTTATTTATTTTTATTTTTATTTTTTTTTGTGGAGGGTAGTATAATGATGATCTACATTCTAATCTTCACCGATATATATTTTAATCAACCCCTTGGAAGGATGAAAGGCAATGTCAACTTTTGTATGATTTGAGCTCAGGGACATAACTAAATACTAACCCCATGATCTACTAATTCTGTCAGCCAGTCACCTTGGGGAAAAAGATAATTGATAGGGTATTTTTTTTTTTATTATTATCAATGTTAATGATACAGGTACAAGGCCAGAAATTTTGAAGAAGGATCACAATGAAAACAACGTTGAGAATGATGATGATGATAATGATGATGACTGCTATTTTTGCTGTGGAGTGGAAATGAAGTTATACTTTCAAAATAATCTACTTATGATGATCCAATACAGTTTGAGCATAACGAAAAGCATTAACACATGAAGCCAGTTTTATATGAGAGTGGAAGAAGACAGATTGTTCAAGAAAATTTTCTCTAGAATTATTAATTTTGCAAAGATGACAGCTCCAAATAATATTCTCTTCTACTCTAGGCACAAGGCCCGAAATTTTAGGGGAGAGGGCCAGTTGATTAGATTGACCCCAGTATGCAAATGACACTTAATTTATCAACCCCGAAAGGATGAAAGGCAAAGTCGACCTTGGAGGAATTTGAACTCAGAAGGTAAAGACAGACGAAATACTGCTAAACATATCGCCCAAAGTGCTAACATTTCTGACAGCTTGCTGCCTTTCCAAATAAGAATATTAAGAGAACATTGCTGTCAACTACATTGTCAGAACAGTTAATTAGAAACAATGCAAACATTGAATTCTGGACTTGAACTCTGCATTACAGACTAAGTAAATATTCAAATTTTACTGCTTCTACTCAAAATGAGTGTTTGTATGGGTTTATGCATGCATGTGCATATTACACACACAAGGGAACCTATGTATAACTAGATTTGTGGTTCTCAACCTTGTGGGCTTAGCAGCCCCTTTTATGGATCATGGAATGGCTTTTTACACACACACACACACACAAAGATAAAAAGCTCGATCGTTTTAATCAAAGAAGCTAATTTTGCACGGTAGTTTATCTCATTCAGTAGGTGTCACTCTTTAGACATTTGCATGACCAGTGCTCTTTATGTTACACTTTTCTGGAAACAACTAAGGAAGATGAGAACATATGTAGTAAAATAATATTGGACCTTGGCACATTATCATTCAAGTTTCTGCTTACAAATAACACAATGTCCAATTTATGTTTTAAATCAGAATTTTTTTAATGTGTTTAAAATCTGAGTATTCAGGTTATTTCTAAGAAAGAAACAATGACTTCCACTCTCTAGTGCACCCCTTGATGTTTGCTACCCTCTTTTCATCTCACAAAACCTGCAAGAAGGGGGTTACTGCCCAGGTTAAGAACCACTAAATTAAAATGTCTAGTTCAAATTCGTATTGATATTCAGTCATATCATGAAAGGGATTATTTCTCAATCGACTGAATAAGATTGCAGCTAAGGCAGAGATAGATGATCTCCACTACTACCTTAAGCAGCAGCCTATTTTAGAAATGCAACTTAAGTACACAAGAGTCTGTGATAAAAGATTCTTCTGAAACTGTATTTCATCAGCACCCCATAGAGCTACTTTGCATCTATCAAGTCATGAAAACATTACTCTTGAATGTTATACAACTTGATAGAAAGAAGGAAAATTAATTAGGGTAGACTAAAGTAATTGTGTGCACAAAATTATTATATATATACACACACACATATATATATATATATATATATATATTAGTAGCACAAGATCTGCAAAAGCAAGGTATGCAAATAAAACCAATTTTAATATAAGTTGTTTTTAAAAGGGTTGGCTAGAAAAGAGAAACGTACATGTCATATGTACCCTACTTTAGTTGTATGATTATGATTTATAAAATCAGATACTCTGACATCAACACTGATATATATATATATATATATATATATATATATATATATATATATATATATATATATATATAGTTGCAATAAAGAAGTCAAACCAAATAGTGATATTTTGAAAAACATTCAATAAGTATGTTTCAGGTTTGTGTCATATAAAATATGAAATTGCATCCATTACATAAACCTTCCTCAGTTAAAGCATAGGTTTGCATAATGGTTGTAATTCCTATTATATAATATGCAAACTTGAAACAAATGAAATATTTTGAAATCATTTGACTTCGTTCTTACAACACAACTCAATGCCAAACTAGCTAGTCTTGATGCCATTTAGGCAGATACTCTAACAATTTGAGTTGAAAATTCTGGTATTGTGTTCCAATTAACATGACACAAATATATATATTTATTATGTTATTATATACACACACATACATGCATACACATGTGTGTTTATGTAAACATGTGAATAAAACAATTTTCCATATAAATAATACTTAAAATATGTAGATGCTGAGAAACTACAGAACATTTTATGAAAATCCTTCACACTGGAATATACAAAGTAAAATAGTTGAGTTCAGTAATAGCTCATCTCATACAAGGTCTTTGGAATAATGCTTGGTCAAATAAAAAGTGTTGAGCAACTGTATATGTTCTATCGTTATAAAGGTATGCCAATAGCAAGAATCTAAGAAACCTTAGAAACTTCAGTCAGGTGAGGTAACCATAACAACTGAGTAAAATGTTTTATTCAGGTGTAGGCATGTACTACATTCTTTAATCTATAATGCTTCAATCAACACAGAAAAAAAAATTAATATCAATACTTTCTAACTTATTTCAGGATAAGGCAAATATTTGATATGGAAAAATGAAATTTTCTAACATCCTATCTCCATACACATACACACAACAAATGTAAAAAAATCATTCTTAGAGCTCATTCACATTTTATACTTTGTTACATTCTTCATAGAAAAGAATTTGAAATGCAAGATATATTAAACATTACAGGATTAGTCTGTCTATCAAGACCAACAACAACTAGCTAAGCAGAATTCTAACAATATATTTAAAGGTAGCCAAACCAGCCATGCAATCAATACATTGTTTGAATGGAAGAATATGCTAAGCAACTGAATAAATTCTGTACTAAACAATTAAACCATTACCAGTTTTTATGGAACTATTAAAATAAATAGATTAAGCTTGGTTTTAAATGCTACAGACCTTAAAGTGCCAATATTTAGTGAACATTCAAAATGTTTATTCTTGATTATCTCAAGTGGCTGTTATAAAACATAGATAAGTAAAGAGACACTTGACAAAACCACTTATGTGTGATGAACAAGAGAAAAGCAATTTGTTAGTGATTAAAAGATATAAGTTTCAGAGACATGCTTGGAACTTTCATCAAAAGCATCATCCAGAGAACATGCTTCCTGTTTCTTTGTATTCCAAATTGGAGCAATAGCTGTTGAGAAACAAAGAAATATAACAGCCCAAAAAGATTAAACTTCATGCATGCAGACCATGTAAATGAAAGCCATTTGCTTCAAGTGGTCTGAACAGTCATGTTCACATGCTGTTTCGTTTAATAACAATCTGATTTCAAAATGGTCATCACGACATAAGCTTAAAAAAAAAAAAGATTTCTAAGCAAACACCATGCTATATAACTAACTATTCAGTTTCACTGACTTGGCATCTTAATTTTTCACTAAACAATAAGGAGAAATATAAGCTGTTTGTCATAAGATCTAAGCACCTGACATGTATATTAGCAAATATTCAAGCACATTAACCTCATAGTTTATGTATACTTTGCTGCCACAAATCTTAACCAAAAGTTAAAAACAAGTATTTTATCATGATCTTTGCTAGAACCAATAGCAGAGTCAAAATGAAATAAAAAAAACTAAATGGTATCATAGAGCTGACCTTTACTACAAAATCAGCTAGCTATAACCACCATATGTTTCTTACTGTTTTAGAATTTAGGTTTTATGCTATAAATCTTGGAACAATCCTAAAAATATATATAGGTGAGGAAGTCATAAATAAAATTTTTAAAAGAATAAAATAAAATAAACATTCATTCTACCAGCTGCTGTTACATCATAGATTATTGAAAGCAGAATCAGTTGAGGTTACTATAATGACAGCAATAATTTCAGTGACTGAAAGCATTAAAATATATTATACCAAATTCTGACTCAGAAGGGGTGGGGGGACAAAGACATACACAAACACACAAGACATAAGGTGAAACAAGAGACGGAGATTGTCAACTCGCAATCAAACTTTATCTTCTAGTAAGAGCTATTGAAAAGGAAAGGAGATAATCAATGTCAGATAAAGATCACTAAGTGATTTTAAAAACAAAAAACAATTGAGAATATTTTTTGTTTTTGTTTTTGTCTAACTGTAGCAATCAACTTGACAAGATACATGGTGGAGAAGGAATCATTAACACAAGATAAGCTTCTTGTTAAGAATCTCAAAACAAATATTGTGAAATATTTTAGCTAAAAACCTAAAACATATCAATAATAACAACAATAATTACAAACATAGCTTAAAGATGAGAACTTTTGTGAGTAGCGTTTAGTCAGAAACAAGCACTTCATTAGTACTTATTCTATCAATTCTGTACACATGAAAAGTAGGAATTTCAATAATTTCTGACCTTGGGAGAGAATACAGGTTGCAGTTAAGGGTGGGTAGCACAGGATTGTAAACTAAATACCAGGAAGATGAAAAACAAAGTCTATCCTGATGAGATTTGAACTTGTATCATATAGAGCCAAGATTAAGTACAACATATTAAGAGTAGTGCACTACACATTCAGCCACTCAAAAGGCACTAATAATACTTTCTCACATTGGCACAAAGATATAGATTTGCAGGGAAGGGATATATCCTATCAAATTAACCATATACATAGTATCTATTGCCAGCTTTATACAAACAAAAATCCAAGAAAAAGCCAATGATTTAAATGCAAATAAATACATAAAATATAAAAAAGCAAATAAATTCTATTTGACACAGTCTAGTACTGCAATTTCTGCTATACCAATGCCTTGAAAATAATCTTTTTGTACAGTGTCACACAGGAACAAATGCAGTGAGAGAGGAAAGTCAAATTTTTTTTTTG
>NC_068982.1:25898927-25911000 GCF_001194135.2 Octopus bimaculoides
TGCTGTTGATCTTCCAGAATAAAAAATTTTACCCTGGCCCGCAATTTAGAAACTTCTCAGGTGCAGATTTATAATCCCATGAGACACAGAGAAGCCCCAATATGGTTTGGTGAGTGGGTCTATAAATTTAAAACAGAAATTTGAAAAAAAAAAAAAAAATTAAGTTATATTTAACACATCTGAATACTGCAACTGTAATAATAAAGTTAGACAAGATATGACAAGTGGAGAAAAGAGGTAAAAAAAAAAAAAAAGTATTTACGCCAGCAGAAAACTTCATGACAGTCACTTGATGTTATAAACAATACCAAGTAGTGTGTATGCATTATTGCCTTGAGTGCATTTGTATTTGTGTAAATATATATGTCTATGTACCTGTGAAGGTATATTTGCTTATTTTTAAGTAAATGCATTCTTGCATACATAAACATCTAGGCATAATATGTGCAGGTGTTTTAACTGAAGATCAGATCAAAAAAGTAATTGACAATAAGTAATATCTTCTGTAGAAGTCTGTGCCTTGTCACAAAGCCACAATTATAGAATAATCTTCAGTGAATAAGAGGTGAAATACAGGCAACTGAAAAAAAATGGAGAAAATTCCTGGCATCGTAAAAACATCACAAATCTATTATAACAACAAAAAACGTCCTCAAAATATGCCTACTTCTTACATAGATACAAGTCTTCAGAAGGAGATGGCATATGCTGTTACACTTTCTCAAGTACATTGCTGTATGTAGCCAACTCATTTGAACTGTATGAATAGAAGGAATGTGATTGTGTGGCATTCATACTTTTCACATGTACTTTAGTAAATGTAGCAGATACTGTGTAAATGGACAGGGGAATGTGAGTGTGTCCTCTTCATGCCTAGCTCTAAGAGAAACTGGGATGTAATTGTTACAAAGCCTTCAAGTATATTAATAAGTGTAGCTGAAACTACAAGATTGTAAGCAGAGAGGGGAAAATGTGATGGTGTTACATTTATGCATTTCTCATATGCATTAGTGGATGTAACAAAACCTATTCTAGAAAAGGCTCATATCCTATTCCAGGATATTCAAATGATTCTATTCCCTTATTGTTCTGTAAGAACAAGCTGCTTACAAAGCAATTATACCAGCATCTTATCACTTCACTATCAAGTGAGAACATGCTCCATCACATTTTATATATATATATATATATATATATATATACGTGCACACACTCACACACAAATGTACATACATTACGGATGTACATATAAATATACTTTTCTTTGTTGAGATTCAGATTTTTTTTTAATTTTAAGCCTTTTTGGTATTTTTCAAAATAAAAATGTACTTGTCTTTAATAATACAGAATCAGTGTTAGTAATTGTCATATTCTTAGGATTAAATAATTTCATCATATAAAAGTGTCTTGTTTAACAACATAGTGCAAGAGTTGATATCGAATACTAATTTATCAACAAGAAGCCTGTGGCATAAGGAGCCTTACTGCTTTGGCACCAACTACACAGCATCTTGAAAAGCCATTTCAAAACAGAAACAATGTCTTTTACCATTATACCAAATTCCTTTTGACTAGGCACAAAGTCAAATTTTTAAGATTCAATTCCAGTATATAGCTAGTATTATTAATAATTTTTTAATCAACCTTGAAAAAATTGAAAGCAAATTAATGTTAGCAAGATTTAAACTCAAAACTTCTAGGGATGAAACTAAATAGTACAAACTGTTTAATCGGGTGCTCTACTGTATGAATCATCTTTCGCACCATTTTAAATTCTTCTGTATTCCCATGTGAAGTGGTTACAAAACCCAATGTACAGAAATCTAGGATTTTGTTAGCTTTGTCCCTTCACATTCAGAATTCAAATCTTGCTAAAACTGTCTTTTTTTTATCACTTGGGGGGTTAAAATATTAGGCATGTATTGAAGAAAATTCAACTGGCTCTGACACCACTTCAAAAAACCTTTGTGCCAAACTAAGAATGCATTATAGAATTAATGAACAGATGCGAGAATAAGCTCCCCCAGCCACTACAATATCACATCATACCACACCATATTTCAAATATGTCAGACAATCCTGGATGGTTCTGGCAACTGCAACAATATCAATAGTACCAAAACATGTTAGGGTTTCGTCCCCTGTAGTTTACAACTGTGCTCTGGAGAGATGAAGGGTATATTACTTAAATAACAACCAGTTCCACACAGTTTGTGGCCTCCTGTTTCATTCTAATAAAAGGACACAAACAGTCAGAAACTTTTCAATATGACATCATGCAACACAACTTCATTATAGTTTAACAAGATAGTCAGATGCCTATGTTTAACACTTTCAGAATATTTGAAATAAAATTTGTTGATCAGGAACCTTTAACATATGTCTTTTTTTCAGGCAAAAACATTGTTTATAATTCTTTGTAACTATCAATCAGACAGTAAGTCAGACGATCTTGTGTACATGCACACATATCCATACATACATACGTTGTTCACAAATTTTGATTTTTAATACACTATAAAACCAATTATATATTTGTAAACAATGTAATATTTCCAAGCACTATGTATTTCTTGATGATGATGATGATGATGATGATGATGATGATAATTGCTAAAATACAGTCATTTTCTTTTTCTTCTGCAATTCATCTACAACCAGCAAACAGGGAATTTAGATGCTTAATTCTGTAAATTCATTCAAAGCTTTGACAGGTTGTATGCGCTTCCTCTGAGCACCTTTGCGTACAATAGCCTTTAGTTCAGATGGATCTTCTCTCCGTACTAGAGGTTTCTTTTCGGGAGCTTTCATCTTCCACAAAACTACAGAGTTCTGAAAATTGAAAAACAAAAAAGGTTTTTTTTTAATCATTTTTAGTTTTTTAGATATTTTGTTTATAAACTTGTTTATCAATGCACAAAGATATTAATCAAAAATAAATTTTGAATGTAAGAGTATTCATTTCACTGGCGCCATGTAAAAAACACCCAGTTCACTCTATAAAGTGGTTGGCATAAAGAAGGGCATCCAGTTGTACAAACCGTGTCAAAGCAGACAGAGTGGAGTTTGGTGCAGTCCTCAAGCTTAGCAGCTTCTGTCAACCTATCAAACCCATGCCAGCATAGAAGATGATGAAGTCAGACACTCACACATATATATAAATATATATAAATTGGGTCACCCCATAAATAATGCAGGTTTTTCAATTGTATGAACTAAAAGTAGGAGGGGGGTGGGATAAACTACCTGCATCAACTTGCTATAAAAGCAGGTAGTAATTTTACTTTGTCCTTATTCTTAGTACAAGTTTTGACAAGTGCAATTCAATTTTAACAGTTATTTTTTCAAAGCTATAATGGAAGTGACAAAGGCAAATATTTGGCATATTTTGCTTTATGAGTTCAATAAAGGCAACAATGCAACAGAAAGTGCAAGGAATATTAATGCAGTATAAGGGGATCAGACAATAAGCATAAGCCAGTGTCAAGGGTGGTTCCAGAAATTCCGAGCCAGAAACTACAGCCTAGAAGGTGAGCCTTATCCTGGAAGATCTGCAGCGCTCAACAAGGATGTGCTGCAAATGCTGGTGGAACAAAATTTCATCATAACTGTTGAGGAACGAACAGAGAAGTTTAGATTTGGTCATTCAACTATTCATCAACACCTGCTTGCCATCAGAAAAGTCAGTAAATTGGGTCAATGGGTTCCTCACAAACTTACTGAGTCTAATTGCATGCAGAGAGTGAATATGTGCTCTTCTTCACTGTTACGTCCCATGAATGAACCATTTCTGGACCAAATAGTGACTGGTGATGAGAAATGGGTTCTCTATAAAAATGTTAAGCACTGAAGACAATGGGTAGGGAAAGGAGAAACACTGGCACTCCATGCTAAAGAAGGTCTTCACCCACGTTAGGTGTTATTTGTTTGGTGCAATATGAAAGGTTTAGTCCACTTTGAACTTTTAAATCCAAACTAAATAATAACAAAGAAGGTCTACTGCGAGCAGCTTAAGTCAGCACCTGAAGGAAAATGACCATCTTTGGTTTCAAGACGAAAGGTGTTCTTCCATCAGGATAATGCTCAGCTACATACAAGGATGGAGCAGTTTGAATGGGAAACAATGCCTTACCCACCAGACATTGCTCCATCTCATTATCATCTATTCTGCAGTTTTCAAAATCATTTGGACAGAAAAAATATAAATCCTGTATATGTGGTCAGAATAGTACTGGAGTATTTTTGTCGCAGACAAGTGAATTTTGGAAGAGGGGCCTTGCAAGTCTACCAGATAGATGGAAGAGCATTGTAGAAAATTAATGAGTTTGCAGAGTATGTTCTTCACTTTCTTAACACTACAGCACAGAAATCATCAATGTGCAGACATAAATTATTTTGATTTGTTTCCAAAAGTTTTATTACTACATATATTTAAACATTATACACACATACATATATGTAAATATACATAAACACACACAACACATATAACATTCACACACACACACACATTCATTCATTCTCTCTCTCATACATATATGTATACATATATACAAACAAACACACTTTTTAAAAGTCAATTCTTCATTATTGCTTGGATACAATAACATTCAAATGTAAAGAATCCTTAGAGTTTGTCCAAGCATAAAATGTAGTATTTGAAGCATAAAGAATTATTAACAATAGGCATATAGGGTTAACTCATTTTGGAATTTCAAAATTTCCATCAGGAAAATGGACAAAAACATCAATGAAAATATTTTTTATTATGGTGCTTCCATAGGAACCCATTTTCTTTACTTCACTAACTATCCCCATTCTATTCGCTCAACCATTACAACAAAAATAAACTAAAGGTTTTTCTAGATTGTTTTCTCTTAAAAGTTCCTTTGAAAGCATTTAATGGTTGGTGCTATTCATACTGAAAATAACAAATTTAGGTCAGTAAGCAGTTGCATAACATGTTATGTGGTTAATTATATTTTCAGATTGGATCAATAGTTTCAGAATAATTGACAATAATCAATCCAAAAGAAACCAATATTTTATCAAACTTCAAATATTTTTATAACATAATCCAAACAAACCTATTTAGATTAATTGCTATAATTAAGAGTGTATTATCATTAACTAATTAAAAACTTGAAATCAACTTTTAATGACTCAATATAATGCAAACTTTCAAGTGACAACAAAAACAGATATAAACAAAGGTTTGATACTTACATAAACGGAGCTACATTTGTACTGTGAAAGAAATTAAAAACAAATTAGACAAGTCATTTAAGTGAATGAAGCAGATAGGTTTATGTGAATCATGACAATCTAGAGGTGCTTTTGTGGGAGGAGAAGAGAGAGAGAAAGCAAGACAGATGAGAGACATGGCAAGGAAGAGTGAAAAAGACAAGAGAAGAAGAGAGGGAGATAGAGAAAGCTGAGAGATGGAGAGGGAGAAAAAAGTACGTAAATGAAATTCTGTATATGTGTGTGCGTGTGTATTAACACACACACACACGTGAACATCAGACAGCTTCACAATATTTAAGCTGCACCGCTAAAAGAAGTATGACACAGTTATATGTAGCACTCATTCCAATTTATTTTGAACATTGGCCTTCTTTCATTAGTTACTTCATTAAGCATTTTTTGTATGCTATACAATCTCATATTTTAAAACATTTTATATATATATATATATATATATATATATTTACAGATCTAATATACTTTTAAAATTGGTGGGATGATTTTAGCAATTTGAACATTTGTGCTTTATGGATAACAAATACTATTGCAAGCTGATATACACATATTGGGCCTCACCGAGGCAATGACTAGTGACCAAGACCTTTGGAGATATGCTGTGCTTGAGAAGACCTGACAAGCCAAGTGAGACCATAACCTGTGGTTTATGCCAGTGGTATATAACCAACCCACTTATGAGTACCCTTCATTCATTGGACAATAAAGTTTGCTTGCAAAGACCTGTTGAGGCAAGTGAAATCAAAATCACTGATGTGGCTGATGACAGTACTGCCTGATTGGCATTCATGCCAGTAGAACGTTAAAAGCACCATCTGAGCGTGACCATTGTCAGGGCTGCTGACTGGCTCCTGTGCTGGTGGCACGTAAAAAGCACCATTCAAGCATGATCATTGCCAGTATCGCCTTACAGGCATATGTGCCGGTGGTACGTGAAAAACATTCGAGCGTGGTCGTTGCCAGTACCACCAGACTGGGTCCCATGCAGGTGGCACATGAAAAACACGTTTTGAGCGTGATCATTGCCAGTACTGCCTGACTGGCCCTCATGCCGGTAGCACATAAAAGCACCCACTACACTCTTGGAGTGGTTGGCGTTAGGAAAGGCATCCAGCTGTAGAAACTTTGTCAGATCAGATTGGAGCTTGATGCAGCCTTCTGGCTCACTAGTCCTCAGTCAAACCATCCAACCTATGCCAGCATGGAAAGCAGACTTTAAATGATGATGATGATCATGATGATATTGCTAATTATTCAACTGCTGATAGTCTTATTTCTTTCATTTGTTGCATTTTAATTATAGCTGATGGCTAAAGAAGTATGTAATGACTGGTAACATTTGAATTTATTACTGTTTAACCCGAGACCAAACATGAGTGAGTTAAACCTGTAACCAAAGACATTCCAACTATAGCCATCCAATCTATTTAGAGGTGTCTAAAGCTATATTAGAAATTTGGGGGGGGGGCTCTTTAATTCATTGGTTGCGATTTGAAGATTTGACTGCTATTTCTGATTTTTCTATCAGGTCAAATGACCATGTACAGCTCTGTTATTGGTTCACATTTGTTTAACTACATAGGTACTACAGGCATTTTAAAAAGAAAACGACAATATCTGATCTGAATTTAACAATGTTTTAGGATTTAACGGGATTCACTTGGTCCTTTGCAGCACCAATGAAAATTATCTTCATCTAGTGTGTGTATGGCCAATTTGCTTGTTGGCACATCTTTCTATGTTATACTCAAAAAAGGATTCCAACTTATAAACACACAGCTTTGTATCGGTTATACAGCACTGTTACTGCTAATTGAAGTAAACTATACTTGCTTCTGCAAAATACATGTTTCTAATTACAGAAACTGGTAAATATTTCTCTGATAGATATTGTTAGCACAATACAATGAACCACAACTGAAGAGATTATGAAGGCTATCAACACAATATTCTTTTTTTCAATTCTTTTTCAGATTTTAGTCAAGGGTGGAGCAACAGTGCTTATGGGTTTTGTTTGCTTTTTTGTTTTTTTTTTCAGGGCCTCTGAGTTTGATAGCACACTGAAAGAAATTTATCATTAGATTGGAGGCTCAGCCATAATTCTTGCAATTCTGTGAACTTCACTAAAGGCGCCCAAGAGCCAGGTATTGGTGTTAAAGTCGGACAACAAAAAGTTCAGTTTCCATCTAACAGATGTCACTCGCAAAGTTTGGCTCAGCTGTAGGCTATACCAGAAAGCACTTATTAAAAATACCACACAGAAGGATTAAACCTGGAAACCCAATTGCGATCTTTTATTTGAAGTCATTGGACTGCAGGCATACTGGGAGACACCACCTTGAAGAATTTAGTCAAACAAATCAGCCCAGTACTTATTTTATCAAGCAGTGTTGAGAGACAAACACACATGACTAGCTTCCACACAGTTTCCAGCTACCAAATTCACTAGCAAGGAACTGGTTGGACCAGAGCTATACTAGAAGGCATTTGTCCAAGGTGCCACACAATGGGTCTGAAGCCAAAACCACATGGCTATGCCCAATGTTACCATAAAAATATACCAACTCTACCTACAACTAGTATCGTGGAATACCCATTTGATTTGGTAATTTGGTAAATTCCACCTGCTTTGCATGTGTTATGAATGTGCTTTAATCTTAAAATTCCCTCATATTAAAACTTAAGAGAAATTGGTTTATGGGTGTTAAAACAAGCACAATGAAGAAAGAGACTATACTGACCTTAGTTGAAGCAACATAACAAGCTTTCACTGTCAAAACTACTGAATTCATCAAGTTTTTGGCAGCTTGAATAAGGGATGTGGCACTGTCAAGCTAATGAAAAATAATAAAAAAAGAATGCATTTCAATACAGACACAAGTGCAATAATATTGGTTTTTTCCATTCTGTACATTAACCAATGAAAATACTTTTAATACCAACTATAATGAAAGTCTTTTCAATATATTCTTAGGTTAGATGGATAAAAAATATCCATAACCTGTTTTAACCCTCATTTACAAATTGAAATTTATTTGCAGTTATTAATCTATGATAATTCAAGAAGACTGATTTCTTATAAGATGTGCGAACTACAGGACAGATGGTAGCAAAATATACTATCGCTGCTGGTGTTCAACCCCAGATTAATCCCAATTGAACAGATCAACCACCCCAATTTTTATTCACATAGAAAAAAATGTAGCTTGAATATAATCAATGTGTCTATTTTGATTTCTAATGATGGAATGTTATCTGAAAGATATTCTACCATCTAATACTAACAATTCAGGTAATCACATAGTCAACCTCCCCTTCCTACTGGACTTTTACCTTACATATCCTAAACTATTAAACTACTGCCCCAAATATTTGCAAAATATACCAGTGATTTTGTTTCACTTCAGTACATTCTCACCAACAGAAGATGATTATTGTTATAGTTGAGTAAAAGTCAACATTGATAGAGTAGATCTATTATCATAAAAATTCCATCTATAACCATTCTATGTTTTTGCATATCTAGGACTTCATTAACCAATGTGTCCTTTATCTTTAAGATAGTAAGGTGTACTTTTAAGGTATTTAGCTATTTCTAAAAGGCTGAGCAACCATATAATGGCTACCACAGTAGCTCATCAGCTAAAGGTTGTTTAGCCCAAGTCAAACCTGACATCCAGCAGATGAAATTTCAGGCATGACTACCCTGTCTATAGGTGAATGCAGGACCATATAATCAAATACACTTTTTCTTTAAGAGTGTGTCATGAGGTGATTTGGCTGTTATTTCTAGCTGGTCAAACAACCACAACGACTTCCTTTGATGGTTTGTTACATGAAGGTGTTATAAAACGTTACAACCTAACTTCTATATAAGCTGTACACGAACTGAAGTATGGAAAAACACCTCTCATGCTAGATTTGTAAGATGTAAATATTATCTGCTAATCCCCAGGGGATGAAATGATGAACTGCTTTTATGGAATTAAGCAGATTAGACATAAATCTACCCATTAATAGGACCTTAGTCTATCTCGGGTAATATTACCATTTGGAAGTAGTAGCTACTTAATATCATTAACTAATGCAGGTAGAATTTAACACACTGCCTAAATTCACAAAAAAGGGAAAAGAAAAGAAAAGAGATTTGAATTAAAATTCTATGAACTGGGAGTTCAATACCATATCCACTCACCTTTTTCTTTTAAAAATTCTTCCAGCTATACTGAAAGGCATACATATTACAAGGGTTGTACTCAGTAGCAATGTAGCTTGAAACCTAAATTAGTATCAGTCAGTGAAATTCAGTACTTTATCATCACAGCACTGGGATATATCTATATGGTGGATCTCCATCATTCAGCAATGATGATCGAGTTGTTCAGTCAACTGAATTAATGTTTAAGGGACTGAGCATTCCAGATATACACACACTCAACATAATTCTAGGATAGAATTAACATGACAAAGTGATATGGCAGTACCTTTTGAATCACAGACACAATCCACTTAAGCTTCTATGCAGTTTCATCACTGCATCCAATCACTGATATTACCAAAAATGACATTTACTGAAGATGTTATGCAGTGATATTGAACTCAGGTACTCATGGTTTCAAATTTAACTTCTTAATCATTTCAGTCACATTCCATCTACTTATTTGAATTAAGAAAAATAGAAATTAAATAAGATACATAAATTAACTTACCCCAGACACGATCAATTCACCACTAGCACTTTGTACATCAGCTTTCACTTTACTGGTTATATTTAATTGATGGCAATATAATGCAATTTGCTGGAGATATGCCAGAAGATCTTTCTTGGATACAGAGTCTGGACACTAAAAAAATGTGGAGAAATTAGAAAGCAAAACAACTGTAGACTAGAGAATAAACTCTATATTTCATATGCATACATAAACAGCAAATGCTGCATAAAGTTAAATTGGTATGGAGCTGTCTGAAAGATATGTATAGCTTTCACTAGTGGAAGTGAAACTTAGCGGAATTATGTAAGCACCCCTCGTAACTTTTTTTTTATTTTTATGAATTTTTACAAATTTTTTCTTGATTCCGTCTTCTGCATAATGGAATTGATATGATTATACAACAAAACAATTTTAATTCCTACCCCATTCCATCTACTTAGACAGCCGTACAGTGGTAAGACATATAGTCTCTCTGCTAATATTGTTGATGGACATGCAGCATGTCACTGGCATTTCACATATAAAGTTCAGGATTATGTGAAGAAGTGTGAAGGCTGTCAATTGACTTTTTTCCATAAATGTATTAAAACATTATTTGGAAATTATAAAGAGAATTGGTAGATTCAGACTGTCCATATTTTAAAAATGCTGTCTTAGGTTCCACACACACACACACACACACACACACGAAAAAGACAGGATGGTCATGGCAAGCAGGTCTTTGATCATATGTCTGCTTGATAAGGGTTAGACAACAACATCAGCTCAACAAAACAGATTACAAAAGCAAAGGAGGCTCTAATGGTTATTCAATTTGCAAGCAATAATTGCCAAATTCCTTCAAATTACATCCTATCACTATTGAAATATGAGTATTGAATACTGGAAATGTCAGGTTCAATACACGCATGAAAAAAGAGGACTGTCACAATCAGAGTGCATTTAATCAGAGGCCTCTAAGTAGGGACTAAACAACATTCAGTGCAACACAACATGCCACATCCAACACCACACCACAATATGAAGAGGTTTAATGGTGACAGCATTCAACCTATAATAGTAACAAAATTCACACAAGAATTACATTATAAAGAAAGAAGCAAACAAAAAAAAAAAAGATACAAAAAAATTTATTTCAAAATACAATACCTGATCTGCAATAGTTTTTGCCATTTTATCCATTTGTGTTCCAGCTTCGGAAATTTTCTTGGCAGCATTAATAACATCCATTGTGCTTTTCAATGGTCCACGCCCCCTAGGTATCATTTAATGAGAATGTTAATTCCATTTACTTTATTACATGCAGCCATGGTTCATTATATATATTTTTTTTTTTGTTTCATTTATATACATTTTCCTGTGTGATGCTAAAGTTTACCCTAACCCCTATCAATTATTCTTATTAGCCATGCAATTGGCTGTGTGATTTTTTTGGAATCCCTATTACTACTATATATGAACATATATAAATATTGTTATATATTATTATTTGATGCGGCCCCATGTGACAAAAATCCGTAGGCTCCATGGAGCTCAACTGATTAGGTAGGTTTATGTAAGAAGCCTACAAAAAACTCGAGAACTACCCAACCAATTTCATTCAAATTTTACACATTCCTTACTTAGGGTCCATGCAAGGTTATGGGCAAAAAAACATTCAACTTCTTGCCTAATATGAGCCCAGAGCAATTTCTCATCTCGTACACTATTTCAGTATTAAGTGTCAAAAGAGAAACCATAGTATCTCTATTGTGATGTGAGATACCTTCAGTTTATTACTTTCACTATTAAAGTGAATATTTTCTCACATATATACATGCATACACACACACATAAATATATATATATATATATACACATAAATATAAATATATAAATAAATATATATATATATAGATAAGATCGTTATTTAAAATACCGATCAGGTGGCCAGCATGGGAATAAAAACCTCATAGGTAATAATCATTAGTAAAATTATAATTAAGGGTATATATATATATATATGTACTATTTTCATATATTCAACAGAGAGGAAGAGAGAGAGTGAGAGAGAGAGCGAGAGAGAGTGAGAGAGAGCGTGAGAGAGAGAGAGAGAGAGC
>NC_068982.1:25911357-25917284 GCF_001194135.2 Octopus bimaculoides
TTATCTGGCATGTTTGACATTTTCAGATTTTTCCTATCATTATAATATTTTCTCCAGAAAACTGCATCCCTCTGAAGCTCCCTGAATGCCTCTTTTCATCTGTTTAACTAAACCTACTAAAACTTTTCCTACTAAAAACTTTTGACCATTTCATTAAGACTTATTAAAAGATGATTGCAAAATGAAATTACAAACAAGAAAAAAATGTTTTGTTTAATTGGCACTTGGAAAAAGACTTACCTGGTAAAATCTGTCATTTCCATCATAATCATACACATCTGTTTAGCAAGAACAATAATATCATTGCCACTGTCATCCCATTTTGCTACTTCTCGGTCTAATTTTGCTTTTGCTTTACGGAAGTCATCTACCTGTTGTTGAATTTTGAGTCTTTCAGCCTCTGGAAGATCCCTCATTATAGCTCGGTCACTCTTGCTGTTATAATCTTGTTCTGTTATGAAACTTGCTATAAAATGCGTGAATTAAAAAAAAAAACAAAAGTTAAATTAAACCAAACAAAATTAAAATGTTTTTGGCACAATGCAATAACCTAATCCATGCCTGAAAGCATAAGTTCTTTGTTTACTAAAGGTCAATGTTGATAAAGCAGGCTTAAGAGTGGAAGCATCACAACTGTGACCATCCTGTCTGTTTAACAGTGTCTTGGATTACATAACCTAGTCCTTTTACAAGATATTGGTTGTTATTTCCAGCAGATCAAACAACCACAGAGTTTCCCTTGTTACATTGACTGCTGTTCTTGTTGCTGAGCCCAAGATGCAGCAAACCTATGATTAAAGGCAATCCAGTTGTGACCAACCAATTTTATTTTCAGACATATCTTGAAACTACAGAACCAAATTTCCCTTTTTAAAATGGTACGGCTTGATTTGAGGGAAATTTGGTTGCCATATCGAACAGGTTGAGGATACATGTAGCCAAAGGTCTTTCCTACGCTAGAAAGATAACTGTTTTATTTATTGCTTTTCGTTTATTTCCAGTTTGGACCAAAAACTACAGCAAACAAAACCAAAAAATAAAATGCCCATATTTCTATGCTGATAATTGTATTCTACTTCAAAAGAAGTAACTTCTTACAATCTGCCTATCTTAAAGAAAAATAAAACATTTGAACAAAGAATTGATTTTACAGTTTATATAAAAAGCCATCTGTAGCTAGTTGTAAAAAAAAAAACAAATAAATAAATAAAAAAGCAACAGCTAACAAGATTACTACTACACATGAAATTATATTAACAAACAGAAATCTAACAAGGCAACTAACTCTTTTGTAGTCATTAAATTCATTAAAGATTAAATCTCTCACACTGTATTTCCTATTTAATGAAGAGAACATCACATATTTCAGGTATTAACTCTAGGGAAATGTCCACAATAAAGAACAATGCTACATATTCTTTGTTGCTTAGTTACCAGTATGATACGAGCTGACCAAGGTCATATCATATTACAAACCAACACCATCCAACAACAAAAGACAAACAAAAAAAATATGCATAAACATCTTGCAAAACAAACAAAAACTAGAATAAACAGAGGGATAAAGAAAAGAACTCAAGCATATGCAAACAAAAGCTTACTGAGAAAACAGAGTTTCATTTTAATCTCCACTTAGCTTCTCCCTTACTCACTCATCCTCAGCTCTCCCCCTCTTGTAACCCATATTGTGACCATCTCCTTCCTCCCAAGCTCTGTAATAACTAGAACATATTCACACTGGAATTCCCCCTCTGCCTCCATTTTCCCTGCAGCCAACAACTGAGTTATTAAAGAACATCAATCATGTTGAATCTCACAGGAGTAAGGGCATAAGCCCTTCCTCCTGGCCAAAGCATTAGAGGAAACATTTTTACCATGTATGTCTGTATATAGCATGTGCTTTTAACTTAAAAAAAAAATACAAAATTGAGAGTTGCACTCCGGGTATAAAATGTGAACCAAAATTCTTGTAATGGTGATAAGCTAACCCCTGCCTTACTAACTGACATATAAAGGCAGTGAATTGGCAGATATGTTAGTGCATTAGACAAAATATTTCCCAGTATCTATTCCAACTCTTTGTGCATTGAGTTCAAATATTGCCAAGGTCAATTTACCTTTCATTCCTTTTGGGGTCAATAAAACATACCAATCAAATGTTGTAGATTGATTCAACCATTAAAATGTCAGGATGTCTGGCCATATATACCCTGGCTCTTTGCATACTGATAACAACACCTGTGACAATGCCAGTACCAAGTTGTGTTAGCCATGTTGTCTCTTGGACATGGTGGCATAGAGAAGGAGACTTGCATGCATGAACAACTGCCAGATTTCCATCAAAAGCCTTATTTAGGCATGCACAAACTCAAACAGATACATAACAGACCTTGACTAATCAAAGCTCCCAGGTTTTATACTCTCAGTTGTCTTATATGTTGGCATTTAAAGTAAAAAAAACTGAAATAAAGGGACTGATAAAAGAAAAAAGTACATACCACACATACACAAAAAGAAAAAAAGATAAAATAGAACAATATTTCAAATCTTACATTTACTCTTGGTATCATCTTCAAATTCAATTTCAGTATCAGAATCGATTTCTTCAGGATTCTAAATGATTGTAAAAGAAAGACATGAAAGGAATTGTCATTTTTGTCTTTTTTTTTTTTTTTTTGATGTAAATAAAAACTTTCTGGAAGAAAGATTTTCAAATTTTAAACAGCCAGACTGGTAAATCATGTGCTCTGAGAAGATTGTTTTTGTATGTGGCAAATGCTCAGGTGCCATAAACACTGAAAATGTGAAAGAACACCTTCTGTCACATTCCAGGGAGAAAAACTACAAGTAGTTGATAGCTTCTGTTACCTAGGGGTGGATGCTCTGAAAGTGGAGCTGCTAGAATAAGAACAGCCTAGGCAAAGTTCAGAGAGTTCCTACAACTGCTGGTGACAAATTAGAGTCACACATTTTGATAAAGACCCATTTTTCATTACACACACACACATACACACACTCACACAAAGGTGGCACTCCACTGGTAACGGCGACAAGGGTTCCAGTTGATCCGATCAATGGAACAGCCTGCTAATGAAATTAACGTGCAAGTGGCTGAGCACTCCACAGAAACATGTACCCTTAACGTAATTCAAGGGGAGATTCAGTGTGACACAGAGTGTGATAAGGCTGGCTCTTCGAAATACAGGTACAACAGAAACAGGAAGAAAAAGTGAGAGAAAGTTGTGGTGAAAGAGTACAGCAGGGTTCGCCACCACCCACTGCCAGAGCCTTGTGGAGCTTTAGGTGCTTTCGTTCAATAAACATTCAACACCCGGTCTGGGAGTCGAAACTACAATCCTACAACCGCAAGTCTGATGCCCTAACCACTGGGCCACTGCACTTCCACATGCACACATACATACACATACAATTTATTAAATGAAATGTGGTCTGCTTTACAAACTATTTCCTCATCTTTAGGAATGTGGTCGACACTTTCACTGTCACCAATCATTTCCAGTCCAAGTGATGCTTTTGAGATAAACAAAGGACTGAACCAGAAGTTTTTATATTGCCATCTAGTTCTGATGTTTGAATGATTTGTTTTAAAAGTTCTATTTCTATTTATTTATATGTGAAGTTCATGATGAAACACACACAATTCTATAGACTGTCACCAGCATGAAACCTACTTTCATTCATTCAGTAGTAGTGAATTTGATAGATATCACTTGCACAAAGCCAGACATATATATACACACACACACACACTCACACATCAACGTTTGTTCATCAATCTAACATCCACTTTTCCATGCTTTCATGTGTAATACAGAATACACAGAGGCAGGTTTTCTACAACCAGATGCCCTTCCTGTCACCAACTCTCACTGCTTTCCAAGTAAGGTAATATTTCCTCATAGCCAGACATGTTTCCACTGTTATATATTGGAAGTGACAAATTTCATTTGGATATGTGACTACAGGGTACATGGCTAAACAGCTAAAATGTTCCTTCCACAACCATGAGATCCTAGGTTCAATGCCATTATGTGGAATTTTGAGCAAATGACATTTTATATATAGCCTTGGGTTAACATGTCTTGTGAGTAAAATTCAGAGACTACGAAGTCCATCAGATGGATTGCACTTTTAATTGAAAAGGTACAGCCTTGTCGCACACTGTATCATAGATTCTACCTGAGAATTAGACACAGTCATGGTTGTGTGGTGATGGTCCCAGGTTCAGACCCACTGCATGGCACTTTGGCCGGTTTGGGGCGATAGATATTTACCCAAAACCTTGTGAGTGGATTTGGTAGTTGGAAAGTGAAAGAAGTTCATGTGTGTGTGTGTGTGTGTGTGTGTGTGTATACATGTATGTTTGTGTCTCCTTGTCTTGACATCATAAATGCAAAATGGTTGTCACTACTATACAAGCAGTGTCATTTCCAATACTTTGCATAAACATGTCTGACTATAGAGAAATATTACCTTGCCTGGAAATAATTGAAGTTGGCTACAAGAAAAGCACCTGGCTACAGAAGATCTGCTTCAACAAACTTTGTCTGACCTATGCAAGCATGGAAAAGAGAACATTAAAATAATAATGATTATATAGTAGGGTGTTTGTAGATGTATAAGCGAAAAAACTTACTCTGCTGAGTAATACAGACTGCCGAATATCACGAACACCATCATAAACAAGGCGACTGGCATCAATGAATTCATTTTCATCAATTTCTTTCGATGAGGAACTCAGAGAATTCACAGCTACTTCAACTTTCTGAGCAAAATTTGGCATCACTACAATGACACACATAAATATGTTCAATGTAATATGAGAAGCAGAAATTTGATTAAAGAAAAAAATTTAAAACTATGTTTAAAAAAAAAAAATTCAATATGATTGCAATGAGAATAGCCACTAGAGAATTAGACAGACTGACAATTTTCTAGACAAGTACTATGTTGGCTAATTTTATTTGCTTTTTTTGTTTAAATTTTTTTGTTCCAGCTAAAATTGTGAAGTACTGGATTTTTTTTTAATGCCCGGATGGCTCACTAGGCATAGTTGATAGCTTCTGTTATCTATGAGACATAATTAGCAGGGGAGGTGATTCTTCAGAAAATAAAGTAACCAAGGTAAGGACAAGTTGGAAAATGTTCAGAGTTATTACCATTGCAGGAAACAAAAGCTTTTTCCTCCAGAGTGAAGGTCAACGTGTGCAACATTTGTGCTAGAATTGAGATGTTACATGGTAGTCAGACATTGGTTTTGAATACAAAAGACTTGTGAAAACTAGAAAGAAATGAAGTGAGCATGCTGATACATGCGTAATGTTAGTATGCATGAAACCTTGAGTAAACAGGAGCTAAGAGGAAAATGGGGTAGAAGAGGAATCAGATGTAGTAAGAGAAGAAGCTGTACTAATAAAGGCATGTGTTGCTCATTGAGAATGAGAGTTGCTGAGCACTTCTGTTAGTGGAACCTACAGAAGGAGACAAAGGAAGATTTGGGATGAAGTGATGCAAACAGGCCTGAAGATGCAGCTCATGAAGGAGGTGATATAGAAGACCTGTCTGAATACACCAAAACATACCTTGACATAAAGGTAGTGTTTTAGAAGCCATACATACACATACAGTGAACTCTATGGAAATGAGCATCTATAGTAACAAAAACCATGGAAACAAATGCTTTTCCATTAATTTTATAATGGATCTACTCATGGTAAAGAACAATTACCACAAAAAAAAAAAAGAAGTAAAAACTAAGGCAATGAAAGTTTACTTCAGTACCTTAAATGTTATCTTGAATTATTTCCCTTTTTTAAAGCACACTCTAAAATGTGACTGGCAATAAGACAGGCATCCAGCCATAGAAACTATGCCAGAAATGGAAAAAAAAAAAAAAAAAAAAAAAA
>NC_068982.1:25917461-25928581 GCF_001194135.2 Octopus bimaculoides
ATATATATATATATATATATATATATATATATATATATACACACACACACACACACACAAACAAGTGTATTTATGTGTATGTATGCATATATGTGCTTGTATCAGTCTATATACATGTGTGTTTGTGTATTATGTGTGTACATATATGTAAAATGTAACTAACCTTGGTCTCTTAACAATTTAACATATGTCATTACATTTTCAACATAACGTCCAGGCTCATAGTTGTCCATTTCTGCAATTACAACATTGGTTACACGAGCTGCTCGCCCTCGAATGGCACCAGCTGTTCTATCTAAGTTATCAGCATCTTTGTTTTGTAATGCAATAACACATTGGTTCACATCTTCTAAGATATGGTTTTCTGAAATAGAAATTAAAAATAAGAATTTTATTTTGCAACAATCCTTTCTACTATAGGCACAAGGCCTGAAATTTTGCTGGGAGAGGTTAATCGCTTGCATTGACCCCAGTGATCAACCAGTAATCTGTTTATTGAAATTAGAGAACCAAATACAAACTCAACCTTGGTGATGTTTGAAATCAGAACATATAAGAAAGATGAAATGCTAGGCTGCATTTTGTCTGGCATGTTAATGATTCTGTCAGCTCACCACATTATTTCATGTAATTAGAATAGATTTCAATCTAGGTACGTGGACAACAATTTTTAGAGAAAGGGCATTATTCAATTACACTAACCCCAATACCTCACTGGTTCTTTATCTTATGAACCTCAGAGTGATGGAAAACGAAACTGTCCTTGGCATGATTTGAAACCAGAATATAAGTACTGCAAAAGCAATACCACAAAATATTTTGTCTGACACTAACAATTCTGTTAATCTTTCTTCTTCAAGCAGCCACAGAAGAATTGACAGAATCATTAATTGGCTCTATGTTCTGAATTCAAATCCTCCTAAAGTCTCATCTCATTTGTCCACAGCACTAATGATTCTGCCAATTCAGTGCATTTAATAATAGATTTTAATAGAAGCAAATGACCAGAAATTTTGGGGAAGCAGTTAGTTGATCACCTAAACTTCATTGCATTACTTGTTCAGGTGAGAGTCAATTACATCAACCCCAGTACAAAGACTTCTACTTCATGCTATTGACTCTGGAGAGATAGAAAGTAAAGTTGGATGAGGCAGAATGCAATCTCAATGTAAAGAGTTTTCCAGTACCAGTCAAGAATTGGAATTGATATAACTGACTAAACCCCTCCCACAAAATTCTATCAAAATAATGCGGCCACCAAGCTCTTTTTGGTGTCTTTAGCAGAGCCCACTGTTTCAAACATTCAGATTAAATCTATGATCAGACAGAAATTTTATCTCAGGTCCACTGCTTCTTGCTTCAGCAAGCTACAAATTGGTTTCTGTTTCCCTTCTTCCTAAACATGTCGGAGAAGTTTCACAAAAGCTCAAGGACATTAACCTTTCTTCTCTAAGTCATTAAAATCAAGTATAATAAAGCTTAATATCTTTAATAAAGAGTTAATATCCAGTTTACAGACTGTGCTTAACAAGAATAAAAAAAACAAGCAGCACCAATGAAAGATGTATGAGCAATGATCCATTCGCAACATTTGTTTAACCAATATGAATGCTATTAAAAACTGTTTTAATTATACTACATCTTTTATAATTAAACATCAATCACTTGGTAATAAACCGACATTACATTTAGTGAAATATGCATGTCTGGTTACTAGCAAAACAAATCAATATTTCATCTACACTTAGCATTGATTTTTGCATTTTGGTGGTGATGGTAGTAGTGGTAGAGTCCTAAGTAATGTACTCAGATTATTTAAACTAATAATCCCAGAAAGAAGAAAAGAAAAAGTTGATCTTGGCAGAAAACACAGACACTGAATCTGGATGAGCCAATTCAACTTACTGAATATAGCAGCTATGCCTCCCTCAAATTACACAACCATATTCAAACAAAGAAAGGAAGGATGTATTGGATAAGGTAGTCCTTATTGTGCTGAACCAGAATATAAAACAAGATGGTCACAGATAGAATGCATTTGATCACAGGCCTAATTGATCAAGGCTGACCTGAAGTTAAACAACAACAATAAGAAAGAACCTATGTACTGATGCTCAAGCATCCACTTTACTCCAACATTTTAACAGAAATTAACAAAACACTGAGATCATATATGAAATATCAAAACTCCAATCTTTCCCCACCAATAGTGTAAACCTCTGAAACATTCTCATTGCCCATCTTTATTCCATCCATCATTAATAGATAAAATAAAAGTTCCAAACTGAACATTAATCTCAGCTTGTTACCTTCAAGTCTAAAGATGCTAAAACAAAGACTATGGCTGTTGTCCTTAATCCTAATAAGTTTTAAACTAGGAGTGTTGCCCACTAACAGATAGCACACACCTGCGTGCATGCACACCTACACACACAATCACACACCTACGCACATATTCAGACAATATATGAAGTGACAAAACAAAATACAAAAAACACTTCAGTTAATTACCTGACACAGCTAAGAAGTCATCAATAGTGGTAATATCATCAACAGCTTCAGTAAGGAGTTGTACTTGCTTCACCCATGCTTCTTTAAAGGTTGCCATGTTTTCTTGGGCTACTTTGGAATGTGAACGAGCTGCCAAGATTCTGGCAGCATTGATTACCTATAATATCAACATGAGCATAACATTAACAAAAACGTTAACTAATTTAAAACATTTCAGGAAACCATTAATCACACAACATTTAATGAGTATCAATCACCCATAACATTTAATAAAAGCATCAATCATCCATGACATTTAGTATAAGCAATGATGAGGATGAGCCAATGACGGATCCTCTACGTGACCATTCAACTCATTAGCTCATCAAATCACACCTTACTTTCTAGGGAAAGACAGGCACAATGAATAATGTGACTCTAGAAATATTGTGCCTGGGAAAAAGAGTGATGTGATCATGGCTAGAATACTTTTGTTCAGAGGTCTGTTTGACTAGTTACTAAGCAAGTGGAGGAAGTTATCAAAGTTCTTGAGGCTCAATGTTAATCTATGAATGCACTGGTTTGTCAAATAAATACTAAGGTCCAAGAGCATTACTTTGCCAAGGCATCTATAGCACTGTTAAGGCAGCCCCACCTAAACAACAAAACCCCTATGCTGTTGCTTGGCCTACTATCAATAGCACTAAATTTCTTCACAACCTGCCACCTTAAAAAATAAATGTTAGATAATGAAATCCTAGATGTACAAAAAAAAGGGGGGGGGGTCATGATTAGAATACCTTTAATAACAAGTATGCTCAATCAAGGCTGACCTGGTAAATAACATAATGGTTTCAAATTTTGGCACAAGGCCAGCAGTTTTGGGGAAGAGCAAAGTTAATTAAATTAACCCCAGTGCTCAACTGGTACTTATTTTATCAAATCTGAGAGGATGAAAGGCAAAGCTAACCCAGTGGAATTTGAACTCAAAATAAAAATGGGTGAAATACCACTACACTTTTTGCTGAGTGTGCTAACAATTCTGCCAGCCTGCCACCTTAAATAAAAAAAAATAAATGAAAAATACGTTTTGTTAAAAAAATTTTTTTAAAAGCCTTCCTCCACACATATACTGTTTATACATAATTAACACAAGGTGATTGTTGTTTAGCACCAGGTCATCCATGATCAAAAAAGCTTATGAAGATGTTCAAGCTTCATCCTCTTTTTAAGTCAGGTCTCCAGGGTTAATTCTACTGTGGTTTGTTTTTGGAGCGTTGAAATGCATTGTAGAACAAGTAGAAAGATTTTTTTTTTTTTTCAACATGTAAAATACTGTATATATAAAGGATAAAATCTTTTCAAGAGCATAAAAATTTTGCCAGCAATCATAGCTGGTTGCTGACAAATTTTTGGGGTCTTAAAAGGATTTTATCCTTTATATATACTGTTCAGTGTTTACGTGTTGAAAAAAAATATATATCTTTCTACTTGTTTTACTCCTTTTAATATAGCAGCTACTGTTTCGAAATGTAAGTAAATCTTTGGACAGCATGCCCCAAGAATAAAGAAACAATGGCCTTGGCTTCAATACTCATTGAAGATTTCTTCATAGGTATACTCAACCAAAACTGATCAGAGCTACGCAACAAGAGTCAAAATGGCTGAATAATTAATAATACTTACTTGGGGGCAGAGACTTTCTATTTCAGCTGCAGCAATACGAACCATCTTGACACCTTCTTCATTGCTGGACATTGAACAGGCAAGATTAGCTACCTAAAGACAAGACATGGTTAATTGAATGAGTATGATACACATGATTATGGAAAACTAGTCACCTGGATTGGAAAGACAGAGACCAAGATATATTGAGAAAGTGGAAGATTGTAACAGAGATAGATGTAACAATGAAGGAGCTGGTAGGAAACAAGTCACTGACCACTTGTGATAGATGTAACAACAAATGAATGAAAAGGACTGATAAAGTAAGTGAATACATGAGTAACCATGATTGAATATGATGGATAATGTATGAATGAATGGTGTAAGAAAAGACTGAGCTAACGTAACTGAACATAATAATGTGTGAATTAATGAATAATGTAACAAAAGATTGAGCAAACAAATGTGATTGATATAAAGGGAAATTAACGAATCAATGATTATAACTAATGAAGAAAATAAATGAGAAATAAACATGACTGAGAAAGAAAGAATGATTGAGAGAAGGAGTAAATATGATCAAGGTAAGAAGTAAAGAGTGAAAAATGACTGCTGCTACATGAAACAAATGAATGTAAATGATATGGTAAAATGACTAAATGATGGTTTGAAATGTAAGAAATGTGAAAATAGAATGAATGAAGATTAATGAGTTAATGAGTGCGTGTGTCAGAAATGAGTGAATAAATCTGTAACTAATGCAGGCAATGAATAAATATACATTCAACAGTAGTGGAAAAAATTATTATAGAGAATGAATTAGAAAGCTTGCTTAAATGTATAAAAATAAAAACAAAATTAAAAAAAAAACAGGGAAAGGGATGAAAAATTTATAATGCTTTATTGAAATATTAATCCTTATAAAAAAAACTGGGCTGATGGATCATACCACCATTTTTATGCTAGGAAGATGATTAGGTGTTGTTTGAGAGAGAGAGAGAGAGAAAGAGAGAAAAAGAGAGTGTGCGTGCACAAAAAGAGATTCTCAAAAGAATTTCATATAACATTGTTATTGTGCTGTTTCTCATAAATATGGTCAAGCAGTTGGCTTTCATCAGCAAAAGGTTAAAAAGCCATATCCCTACAGTAATTTAGTGAAGGAAAGAAAATGTAATTGGTAATGTGTGTTATCACTGCTATCATAAATGCTCTGAACAAAACATTTAAACAATCATCTAGTTAATAATAGCTGCAATAAATGTTGGTTGATTGAGCTTTCCAGTCATGTTTTACATTGTCTAGAAAGGTGGGGAGAGAGTAAAACGACAGACAGTTTATATAAAGGTGCCTGAGTCTGCATGCTTGGTTTGGTGGCAGGCAATGAGTAAGGAATGCTACACACTTGCTGACGCACATACACATACATACATACATACACACACAGTGAGAGAGAGACTCAAAAGTAGAGGTGTAAATGACACAGTAGTAATAAGAGGAGATCAAATATTGTAAAGATAGGTTGATAAAGTAGATTATGTTTATGTTGATAACATTTAGAAAAATAACATTTAATGCAAATATACATATGAGAAGTTTGTTTTATTATATTTTAAGGATATAAGTTTTCTAAAATTACAATTCATTACACAATTTTGATAAAAGTTAAACTATATATATATTGGATGTATGCCTCATTTCTTAACATTACCCAGGTTGAAAAATATACTTTCAAAGTTCCCCATCATAAGACAGGTAATAAATAAAGGCCAACTCAGCTTAACACATATCTTTCTTTAAATGACACTCCTAAGATGAGCCACGGTTTGCAAGTGCTGAAATCTGGTTATACAGTAGGGAGCTGCACAGACCCATGATATACCTATTTACAGTGAACTGGCCTGAGCCATCTGAAAATTATTAATACCTTAACCTAGAACAAATTCAAAGCCTACTCCTACTACACTGATCTCAAATGATTTCTGAACACATCAAAGTACAGCTTATCTAAATTGTCACAGAAGCCTAACAGAATTCAAACTGAACCCTTCACTCATTACCCTTAACACCATTATAGTTTGATTTGCTGAGGTTCTTTTGTAAAATAGAAATCTAAAAAAATATTTAAAAAAACACAGCATTAAAGGTGTGTGTGTGTGTGTGCGTGCGTGCGTGCGTGCGTGCGTGCGTGCGTGCGTGTCAAAGTTTTGCCAATTCAGCTGTGTCTCCAATATTAAATTATACCCAAGCCAACAAGTTAAAGGAGTCCATGTGACTGTTCAACCAGCTAGAAATAGAAGCCAAGTCTCCCTAGTTACCCCTAAAAACACAAGATGATTACAGCTAAAATATCTTCAATCAAAGGTTTGTTCACTGTGAGAGAGAAGACTGAAGAAGCAGAAAATGAGTAAAGGGTGAGGGTGTCTAAACTAATTGCAGCTTTTAAGTGACTACCAAAGAGAAAATTATGTAACAAGAATCAAGCCTCATTCATATATACTTTAGCAGACAGGAAATATTTAGCATATATCAATTATACAATCTCAACTGCCCCACTTTAACCCAGGAGCTCCTTGTATTTATTAACATAGTAATTATGGCGAAGCAACTATGAAAACATCCGTTAGAATAATAGTGGAGGAACACTTAGAAATAATTACTATAATAACAGTAATAAAATTTTGTGAAGTATAATTTGTTTGCTTCAGTATTGGAAAGTGTTTTTTTTTTTAATGTCAATTTAAATATCAAATTATCAAATACAAGTGGAAACGAGATTTTCTTACATTTTTCAGAATGCAGTACCACAAATTTTTTATCACCTAAACTCCAAAATAAGTGAGTTGTATTGTTGCCAATTTTGCTTAATCCTAGGTAAATCCGGAATAAGGAGACTTACGGTCAAAGATAGTAGCTGTGACCAATGTGTCTCTTTTCCAGACAGAAAGACACAATGTAGTCTTGGTTACATGCATTATTCAATGCCATTCATTGAAAACAATCACTTTAAACAATCATTTTAATGTCTGTTATTCCATGCTCACATGACTGATATTGTTGAGGCAGATTTTCTACAGCCAGATACCCTTCTAGTTGCCAGCTTTCACCTATCTCCAAGTAAGATAACACTTCCCCATGACCAGACATTTTTACAGAAGACTAGAAATAAAACACTCGTTTACAACTATAATGTGATGAGAAGGCAAAGAGACAGTAACACACACACACACACACACAAATGACTTTCCTCCTCAAGACATTCCCACTACCCACCATCTCTCTAACTACAGTATTCTGGTGCCATAATTAAATGGTATAACTGCAGAGCTGACCAGTTTTCCTCCGATAACACACACACCATTCTTACTACTTGGAACTGGTTCACTTGTTATCCATCTTTCATTCTTAACACTGTTTCCAAATTTTTTACATCGATCACCCACAACCATATATCATCTTTCTCTTCTCTCTTCCCCTCCCCCTATCTAGTGTACCATTATTACTCTTCTGCAGTGCTTCACCCACCACCTTTTTTTTTTTTTTTGCAGTCAGTTATTTTCTATTCTCTCCTACCATATATGCATTATTGGTCACCCACCCCAACCCTTATCTACCATTAATTACAACCACCTCTCAACCCTACCCAATTTCCAACCATCACCTACTTTTCCCTACCTCCCCTACTTATCGCCCTTAAATGCCTGTTCATTATATTCATCCCCTCACCTTACAATCTATTCACCTACACTCTTTTCTATCCTCACACTTTGAGGTTCCACCTCAAAACCTCATCACCACTATTTTATCTCTTTCCAACTCCACTTTTCTATAACACGAGTAGCCATGTAACTCTTCTACAACAAGAAACCTGTTCCATTCTGGAGCCTTCTCTCTTACTTCCACCTCTCATTTTCTAGTATGAAGCAACTGCATTCTTTCCATTCAGCCAAAGATGATTTTAGACTTGCAAGTTTCATGGTGACCTCACTGATGCTAATGCAATGACACAGAAAAAAAGTCACACCCAGTATGCACTGTAAAGTGGGTGGTGCTAAGAAAACCTTGTCAAAACAATCTTTTTGAACAATTAAAAAATTAATTCCTTTGAATATGAAGTGCTGTCAGCTGAGAAAGCAATCTTGCAATTAGCTCACTCAAATTTACCAAATAAAATGGTTGGCAAGAAAGGCATCCAGTTGTAGAAAACATTGGAGCTTAGAACAATTTTGTGGCTGGTTGGATCCTGTTAAACCATCAATCCATGCCAGCATAGACATTAAATGATATTGATGATAATAAGAACAGGAATTATGATAATAATGATACATACCTCTACAAGCTTATTAGCATGTTCAGTAAATATGACTGCAAACTCTTCTACTGCATTCTCATTACCAGCTTTGGCTGCTTCAATGAGCACAAGAAGAGGAACATTGGTTTCCAGAAAGGAATCAGATACATGATCCACAACAGCTTTCCGTAGCTGTATATAAAAAAAAAAAAGCATTTGAACAAAAATCAATTAAGAAAACCTCATTACAAGACATATTTCAAACTTTATTATAAGACACATTTCAAAGTTACCAAAGGTATTGCAGTAGTAATACTTTATTTATTCATTACATGTATGACAGAGTATAAATATTTAAAGAGAAAAATTGGGTATATAGTACCGCACAAATGTCTTCGTAAACTATTGTAAATTACTAATTGCGTTTTTTACAGATGAAACATTGGCCCTGTTGGAGTCATTTCCATACCTAATATTTTGTAGTAGGGGTTCGGAATGAGAGGGGAAAAAGCGAGATGACCACACAAAAGTTTTTAGCCACCTCACATAAACCAATCAAGATAGTGTTTTAAAACAGAAAAATGTTTATATTGAAAATTTATTACATAACGTTCATTTCAAGAAGTTACTGTACATTGTTAATATTTCATGTAGCTTTCCTTATCTTGAATAATTGGTTTAATGCTCCTGGGAATAGATGCGTACAAATCCTTCACCATTTTCACAGGTATGAGATGCTATTCTCTGTGGCTCCTACAACTCTTCAAGATTGCGTAGATTCTTCTGACAAACTCTTCTCTTTAGTTCTGTTCATATTTGCTCAATGATATTTAAGTCAGGGCTCTGAGCTAGCCAATCTATCAATATGGTAACACTTTCATCAACTAGACTCTTGTGTTGCATGCGATCTCTGACATGGAGCTCCATCATGCTGAAAAATTTCAACTTCATCCAAGTCTGGTATCAAATTGTCCTTCAGCAACTGGATGTATTTGGCACTATTCAAGTTACGGTCAATTTTAACCAACTTTCTTTATGTATCCCCAAAGCATCAGACTCTTACCCTCAAACTTCACTGTATTCATTGTATAACATCGGTCATCTAGCTTTCTAATAAGTGAGAATTCGTCAGAAGGCCACCAGGAGAGCAAAATGACCCACTTTACACGATAAAAACAGTGAAGTTTGGGGGGTAAGAGTCAGGAGCTTTGAGGATACATAAAAAGTGACGGTACAAGAAAGTTGGTTAAAATTGATAGTAACTTGAACAGTGCCAAATACATCGAGTTGCTGAAGGACAATTTGATACTAGACCTAGATAAAGTTGAGATTTTTCAGTATGACAGAGCTCCATGCCACAGATGGTGTGCAACACAACAGATCCTAGCTGATGAAGGTGCTACTGCATTGAAAGATTAGCCAACTCAGAGCCCTGACTTATATATCATCAAACAAATGTGGACAGTACTAAAGAGAAGAGTTTGCCAGAAGAATCCATGCAATCTTGAGTTGTGGGAGCTCAGTCACAGACCTAGATACACAAAGGCCCAAGAGAATTACAGGTTAGTCATGGTTAGAATGCCTTTGATCACAGGTTTGTTCAGTCAGAGTCGGCCTGGAGCTAAACAACAACAAAAAAGCTAATTGATCATATTTGTTATAAGTAAGACTAAAGAGTGATCTTGATATGGTCAGTTGACAGCAGAGTTGGTAAGCTATTCAACATAAGCCTATGTCAGCTAAATCTATGAGCATTGGACAAATTCATTAGTGGTTTAGCTGTATATAAAATAATATCACTAGCACTTATGTGTCCATATAGTTTATCCAGAACTAGTAATGTCTCACCACTTCCTTTTCCAACAACCATTATTGTATTTGTCAAATGAGATATATTTATCAAAACTGTCACACCTTAACCTGAAAGTTTGAGCCAAAAATATTAACTCTTTGTTAGTCACACAGGTGTGAGTTGTCACTAAATTTTTTTAAACATTTGTAATTTCTAGTTAGCTTATTTTTTTTGCTCCTTCCTCTACTCTTCTGACTCAGTGAGGGCCTATTGCAGGTGGTGTGGCACAGTCATGACTCAGTTGTCATGGGAGGTAGACATTTTTGTCTAGTCACCCCATGTGACTAACACAGTTGAAGTTTTGATTTAAAGCATATTGTAACAAAGATTGCCCATTAAGTTACTTTTATGTTAATATTCATCATAGATATATAAAAAAACTCCACAAAATGGTGTATTCTGTGGGTATTTTCACACTAAATACGATCTGAATCTAAGATTTAAAAAAATTTTTCCTTAATTTTATAGATTTATTTTATAGTATTGTTTTATGTTAATATCAATCAGCTACAAGGGTTTCAAACTTCTCAGCAGTGATTGCAGACATATCCTGAACCAACAGAATGAGTATATTTCACATAATACTAAAACTATAAACATTTTTGTATTGGGGTGTGTAAACACCCAATGTGACTAACCATGTTCAGAAAGATCAGGCAACTAACAAAAGGTTAATTTCCAGCTGAAGCCAAATGTGCAAATCAGTTTCAATTTCATCTACTCCAGTAGTGTATTACTGGTATTTATTTAAATTATACTGGAAGGATGGACAGCAAAGTCGATTGAATGTAGATGTGAGACAAAATATGATTTTATCCCTTTCTC
>NC_068982.1:25929183-25937536 GCF_001194135.2 Octopus bimaculoides
GTGAGTGAGTGAGTGAGTGAGTGAGTGAGTGAGTGAGTGAGTGAGTGAGTGAGTGAGTGAGTGAGTGAGTGTGTGTGTGTGTTATAGATAGAACATTTATTACATTCCACAAAACAAATTATCTGAAAAAAATGTTTGTATTCATAGCTCTTGAGAATAGCATACAGCACCATTTGTTTTAGTTTACTTCCTGGCAGACAAAAACCAAGTTATTTATTGTTTTATATATATTTGTATGTCTGTGTGTAGAGAGAGAGAACAAGAGATATGTATCCATATAGAGAGGAGGAGGTTACTACTAAATCCATTGTCTTCCTTGTTGGAGGCCAAATCAGTCTAGGAGAGCTTCAACAGATTATTGGCTGTTATAAAGAATAAGTTAGGTGAAATAGCTAAGCTGACCATCAAGCTGATCTTGCAAGAACTAGACTCGTATTCCATTCACTAGTACACTTTTTTCCTACATTGTAATTTATTTTCTTCCCTAGAGTAATATTTTTAATTTGGCAGTCATGTAGTTTATTTTTATGAATATTATTTTAGTTTTAGCAATGAAGATTAATGATTTCTACTAAAGAATGATTAGAATGTCAGCACTATATTTATTTGAAAAGAAAATGCACATTCAGGCATACACACCTCTCTGTGTGTGTGTATATATATATATATATATATATATATATATATATATTTTTATATATATATATATATATATATACCCATCATTTCATCATAAAATTCAGTTTTAAATTTTGGTTAATGAAAGTTTGTAGATTGGTTGTTATATTTATTAGTAATATATTTACATTTCAAAATGGCCACCCCTATTTTATGTTTAAATAATTGTTAAATAATTATGCTTAAATAATGGGTAAATGTGATGCTGC
The DNA here is from genome assembly GCF_001194135.2 of Octopus bimaculoides. Classification (NCBI taxonomy): domain Eukaryota; kingdom Metazoa; phylum Mollusca; class Cephalopoda; order Octopoda; family Octopodidae; genus Octopus; species Octopus bimaculoides. The sequence goes on from NC_068982.1 coordinate 25,930,071, forward strand.
ACCCAGTACATATATGTATGCATTCACTATGTGTACTCCAGTTTTAAAATAGGTAGATGACTGGTGTAAAAAGTGACTCAAATGGTTGGCATCAGAAAGGGTATCAAGCCTCAAAAAGCTTATGTATGTGTGTAAATACACAATATATACATATTCACAGTCAGTCATTCAATTTATGTCCATAGTTCTTCACTTATGGTTGGGGCAAGTACATGACTGAGGCAGTATAAATATTGCTAAAGCCTTTTCTTGTTAAGTCTTTCCTATTTTGCAAGAAAGGGCACTTTTATTTCACAACATTGAGTGTGCAGAACTATGAGGTGTAAATACAAAACACTTTTCTTTCTTCACTCAGTCTCATTGGAGTAAAGCAGAAATGAGAAATTTTCATATGCACACTTGCCCTCCGTCAGTTCTACTCACAAAGTAATGGTGAGCTCAAGGCAATAACAGAAGACACTTGCATGAGGTGCCATACAGTGAGACTGAACCTAATATGTGGTTGTAAAGCAAACTTCTTAGCCATGCAAACATACTTGTTTATAATCTCTCTCTCATTATATATATATATATACACATACACACACACTGGAAAGTAATACATTTGTATTGCAATATTTTATTTATTTATATATATATATAATTTGCCATCCTTAAACACCATAAGTAACAAGAGCAACAGAAAAATCATAAACAAACAACACCAACAACAAAAACAGAAATACATAAAAATGATTTATTCATAGTTTGTCAAGGAAATATCCTTACCTGACGTCTTAAATCTCTAGATTTTTTCTGCCAATTCTCAAGAGCTTCTTCTAGTTCAGCACTTGGTTCTTTCTTACCAGACTGAAGAAAACAAAATCAGGAAATCGATGCAAAAATCTATTGATTTGGACTTTAGAAAATGATAAACAGAAACAGCTCAGGAATTCTTTTTAGTCTCATGTACAATTTTTGCCATCTTTAAAAATTATGTTTTATTTATTATTAATCAAGTTTGCTTTAACAAATCATATTTTCTCAATTTGTTTTATATTACTTTATTTCTTTTTATATGTTTTTAATATTTGAACAAAAAAAATGCTGTGCTTGCATATGTGATGTGCACATAAACATATGTATACACCGACTCATACACACACACACACACACTAAAATTATATATACATGTACACCCAAACATTAGGACAAGATTGGCTTAAAAGGTTTAAGACTATTTTTTTGGTCCAGTGAGAATTATATATGCATTATTTTTAAATCAGACATCAAAACAAAAGCAAAAGTGGATTGTATGAAATATAAAATAAATCAAAGGAAAAGTACAGGAAAATTGAACACATGATAGTATCGATGGTTAAACTCTACAAAGCTATTCAGTATTTATAATTTAGAACAGTGTAAAATGCATAAAGTACATGAAGTCATAGACATAAATCTCACTTCTTTAAAGTGATCATATATAACAGCTTTTTGATGAAATGCTCAGTTGACAGCCTTATTAAAGTAAACTGTAAAATGGTAATCGTTTCAACTGCCTTTAAAAACTTCAGAGTAGAATGAGTTAACATGCTATAAAAAGAGAAATTGGAGAAGCACTGAAGGGCTTCCCATCAGAAATGTGAGATCTCTCAACAAAATCCTAACTTATTCACTTTTGTGAACTTTTTAAAGTTATTTGCTGACACAGTTTCACTCTTTCATTTTGACTCTGAAAGTATGTACATGTGTATATGTACATGTGTAGCTGAGGATACACAAGCATGTATTTAAAAAATACTTTTTTTTCTTCAATAAAAACTGCAGAAATACTTGAAATTATTGTGAAAAAGATTTCAGATTAAAATATGTAACATTTTAATTTTCTTTGCCTTGCCTAAAAGTAGTACAAAAAAGAACATTCACACTATCAAAAATTACATATCAAAACAATTATACATTTAATATCAGCAAAACTCAAAAGTTTAGTTTAATTCAGTATTTTATGTAAGTGTGTATGTGTGTTATTGGATAACTATTCATGCAATGTGATCTTTATTGCAAAACGTGTGCGGAGCAGACCACAGAAAAACATCCCGAGAATAAAATGTTAAACTTAGTTGGCAGGAGATGGTATAGTCCTTTTTCTGTTTTTTGTTTTTTTTTAACCACCAATAAGATTTCCATGCTTTATATCTTTAAAAAGAAAAAAATTTAGTAATCAATACCCACCCACATATCATTTGATAGGACATGAAAAACTTTGTTCATGATTTAAATAGCTATTTTATATATTTAGCTTGTTTTTTTTGTGTTTTTTTCTTTTGCTTTTACAGTTTAATTCTCCAACATGTGGAGGCTCTGTTTAAGTACTGAGAGAGGCAAGAAGTAGATTAAGAGAGGGAAGAAATCAAAAAAAGAAAACACAAACAAAAATGTGAAAAAACATGGAAGGAGTTCTTGAAGACATTAAAAGAAACAAAACTATTAATATTCCTTTATTTCACCCTTTTGAGCTAATTTCAGATAAACTGGTATATCATATGGATCATATGTAGAATTGGTCCTTCAAATGTCAACAGGAGGCCAAGCTGACATGTCAAACCATAGCTGAGCACACTGACTGACATTCTATAACTGGCTGCAGTGACTGCGTATCAAATTCAAACAATCTCACCTGCAGCACTGCACTGAGACTTACACCCAATGTAGTTAACTCATTTCCTTCAAATCTACAAATAGCCAACATGAGATACATACAACTGACTACTAACACTTATTATAAGGACCATTTATATTAAACTGAAGAGCCCTTTATGTGGTCACTGCCAAAAATGACAACAGGACAACTTGAATTCAACATGACAATCAAAAAAAGCACCCATAAGACAGTGCTCATTCATATATATATATATGTGGCATCCCTATGAATTTTCATAAAGTTTCAATATTTTCTTCAACACAGATGCAACCCACAGGTCCTCAAGTACTTAAAATCCCACCCCACCACCCAGATACTAAAAATGACTCCATATCTGGACAAAATTTCCTTCATTGGCTGAAGACAAAATATTAATCTAATGATTACTATTTAGCTAAGAATGATGAGAGCCAAGAAGATTGAAAATGTCAGAATATAAACTCAGTTGTTGATTAAGCCAAGTCAACCCTTATAAATCAAAGCAATTTTGGCCATGACTTTTTTTTTTCCTTTCAGCCAGTGTATGTAAGACTATTAATGCAGCTTTTTTTTTTTAAAGATTTTAAGTGTGTTGTGACAGATCTGGCTATTTCTAAGAGGCACAGCAGTAATGTAAGCATTTTTTCTGCCACCTCTTCACTGAATTCAAGGATTTTCAAAGCTAGTATCTTACACAATGTAGCCATTATGCTTTATAATTACTGCCCATTATTCTATTTGAAACAAAAACAAAAGGTTTGCTAGCTTGATCTAATCAAGGTGAAGGAAGGAGAAAATGTCAGCAATATTTTGAAATAATTTTTTTTAAAAAAACCACACACTTGAAGAAAAAAAAACATTCAGGAAAAAATGTTAAGTTTAGGTGAAAAAATACATTAGGTAAAAGATGTTGCTTTCTCACAAGGCACAAAGCCACACATTTTTAAGAAGGTTTCAGGAACAAAAGAAACAGAAGTACACAATTGATTTTATGTTGCAAAGAAATAAAAGCAAAGTCTAATATTTCAAGCTGTAATCCTTCAAGAGAAAAGCAGAAAATTAATAAAAGTTTCATAGCAATAAAGTAAAATTATTGCCAAGACCACATGGATTTCAATGAATGGCCAAATTCTACTGTTTCTTCCTTACAGTGTAAAGTTATTAATAACCTTATATTACCAACATTTTTTTTTTTTTTGTTCCTGAAATCTTCTTGGAGGCTTTGCACTGGATACACTGGATTGAGTTATCATTATACCCTACAACTGTATTCATGTGGAGTGGTATAATGAGACTAACCAATACTGGCACATGACTGATATTCATGTTCATCAACATCTAAGAGATGAAAGACAAAATAAAATCACTGCTGGCAAGGATTTAATCCAGAACATAATGGAATGAAAGTAAATGCTGTAAAGCATTTATATTGATCTGGTGTTCTACCATATTTGCCACTCCACCACCTTAATAATAATGAGGATGAAGAGAAGAATGATAATTAAGGTGGTAATAATTATGAAAAATTGAATACATTTTTAAAATAATAATATAGGCCTTAAATTTCTGGAAAAGCCAAACAATCTGAATTTTTTAAAAATAAATAAAACAAATAACAGCAACTAAATGTTCATGCTTGCTATAGCTTACCATTCTTGTACAATCTTTACTGCTAAAAAGATAAATGCATGTACTGAAATAACCAAATGAAAGAAGGAAAAGATAAGCTAATTTTCAGAAAAGAATAAAATGAGCAGAATAGATAAAGAAAAATAATTACTGTGATTTTCAGTAATTACAAATGAAATTTTAGTTTTGTTTAGAAAATTTTATTATCAACAAATTTATAATGATTATAAAATTTATATAATCAATGAATAATGAAATAATCTTACTGATAAAGTGATTATAGTTTTAGTGGGGGAAAACAAACAAAAAATACCAAAAGCCTCAAATAGAAAAGAAAGGGAAAATGAGGTTATGAGAGCGTGTATATCTTTCCTTAAAGGTAATCAGTGATATGTGCAAAAACTTAGGATAGAAACAAAATTCCATGGGTCTATCACTTCAATTGAGGGAACCCATATCACAATGAAAATAAACAAAGTACCTCCTACTTATCAAAATTTAATAATCATAACATTCTAAAATTAGGTTTTACTTAAACTAGTAACAATAATGATAATCTCTTTTCTTGAATGCAAGGGTCCAAGACATTGGCGAAAGCATATGAAGATTTTGGCTGAATGAAAAAGGTAAATTAAATGTCAACAAAAACCCCAACACAAAGGGGAACAAAAGCCCCAAGGTCAATCAAGGGAGTTCATAAAGTGACCCCTCCCAACTTTGTTCTACCCTATAAGTGCATGATGAGAGTTAGCCTATTGATTTAGACCATTCTCCCCACTCTTACCCACCTTTCAGCAAATTCACTGGAGGGGCCTCCCTCCCCATCCATCCATCATTAAAAAGCTTATGTGAAAAAGTCAATAAGAGATTGGTCAAAGAACAAAGTGTTAAAGTACAAGGGTCGTGAATATGAAATAAGCAAGATGTGTAGTATGAAAATGAAAACAATTCAAATATTGATTGCGATGTTAAATATTATAAATATAAAACATTAACCATAATACAAAAGCTATACTAAAAGGTCATAACTTCACATCCAAAAACTAGCCTTGCTGGGCACAGATTACACCCTACACAAGACACTTTCAGTCCATTGGTATAGTACATAATTGGCATGATTCCTATGATACATACTCTACACAACTGCCACTCATATTTATTTCTTTATTGCCCATAGGGGGCTAAACAAAGAGGGGACATACAAGGACAGCCAAAGGGATGAAGTCGATTACATCGACCCCAGTGCGTAACAGGTACTTGTTTAATTGACCCTGAAAGCATGAAAGACAAAGTCAACCTTGGCGGAATTTGAACTCAGAACGTAGTGGCAGATGAAATACTGCTAAGCATTTTGCTTGGCATGTTAACGACTCTGCCAGATGCCACCTATATTCTAACACAACTTACACCCTGTACAGTCATGACAAAAAAAATAAACAAACAACTTACATAACATACTCTACACCTATGTGAAGACTGAAAACAGGCAGACATATTGCCATGTTGAACACACTCAATCGCTCTTATGAATTATTCAACACCATAGTAAAGAAATGCAAACTTTATTTGGTAGTCTCATTAATATGATCTCTGATAATACTTTGGTGGAAATGGGGGCTGGTATTTGTTAGTTTAAGAACCACTATTCTACACAGTTACCACTCAATAAGACAACTTCATACAGCACATACTTTACCTGGTCACCACCCAATGCAATGTGCTTATACACAACCACTCATAACTCACACTGCATATATTCTACACAAAAGATAGCCAAAACACTAACAGGTCACCAGAAACAACAATGCAAAACTGATGCTGCAGACAAATACAGTTCTCCATTCCAAAAAGAATGTTGCACACATAAAAGTGCAGCTAGTGGTACACTAGAAACTCAGTCAAAACATAATATTGGTTTCAAATTTTGGCACATGGTCAGCAATTTTAGAGGGAAGCATAAGTCAATTACATTGAATCCAGTGCTCAACTGGTAATTATTTAATCGGCCTTGATAAAATAAGTAAAATAGACACAAGAACACATGTTGGGTGAGATAGTCAATTACATTGGTCATCTAGTACTTAACAGGAACTTATTTCATTGAACTCAGGAGGAAGAAAAACAAAGTCGATCTAGTAAAACATGAAACCAGTTATAAGGCACTTTTTTTTGACAAGTCTTTTCTATTTAAGATTTGTTTACTTGCATCCATATTCATGTATGTCTATTAGGCAAGTGAGATAAACACTTGGTTCTTTGTATCCTTCTGGTTAGTGTATGGCAACGGCCATCACATGTTCAGTTATGAAGGCAGAAGTCAAAAGGAAAAATAAAAAGCGCAGTGTATATCTCTTTCAATAGATGTGCATTCAGAAGTATGGCTACACATGGAACTAAGAGAAAGTGCTTAAACAGAATTTTCCATGGTAACTATTAAGAATTACCATTAACGCCTATGACAAGGCAAACAAATAAAACCATAAAACTGCCTATCTCTTTCGCTATATTTCTGATTATTATGCTTATTTTTCTTTTTACTCACTACCTTCTGATTTGAAGAAGCATCATATCAGATTTTAGAAAAAGAAAAAGAAAAAAGAAAGACATTTAAAAAGGCTTAGCTCATTTCTCAAAATAATTCAATTGACATTCAATATTCTCTTATGATTCTTTGCATTGTAACAACAATACCTATGAGAATACGGATGCCAATTTATATCAGTTTTACCTTTCTTTTGTAATTGTTAGCAGCATGGAGAGAGAGACTTGTATCTTTTTATATACACACACAAAACCCTTCTCCAAGCTCGCACCCAAGAGAGTAATTTTCCCGATGCAAATTATCCATAGTCAACTATGACCAAAGGGGACCATATATATATATATATATATTATATAAGTCAGTAAATAGTGGGGTTGTGTTAACCGCACGTGGAGAAATAATAGGAAAATGAAAAATAATAATAAGGCAGAATGCTAAACTGGAAGCATATTTTAATAAAGATTTCTAACTGGCTTTCATTGCATAGCAAATTTTCAAGAAGAGGGAGAATGAAAATGTTTTTTACAAAGAAGTACAAAATGAAGAAAATAATATATTAAAAAAATAATATATAAAAAAATAAATATACCAATACATTATATTGTCTTTGAGCTTTTGAAGTTCAATGATAATTCA
>NC_068982.1:25937970-25942877 GCF_001194135.2 Octopus bimaculoides
GACAAATGTTTTTAGTTGGAGTTATGAACTCTTTTTCAACAGGAAGTTTATGTCTGTTCCTAGAGAAATAAGGTCACTGAGGGGTATGTGTGTTAAGAAATGGTTGGAATTTCTCTATGAAAAGATTCTCCTTGTTGATTCTTTCTTGTGTGGAGATTCTGTCTTTACATTGATAGAAAGGGAATATAAGGAATTTAGGGTTTTTGTTTCTGGCGCAAGAGTCTATGTGGCCACTGAGTGGATACCTGCCCCTACCTACTTGAAGGCTCTGAATTTACCTTCAAACGAGGAAGAAAGTTTAAAATCAAAACTAATTTCTCTTGTTCCTCTGGAAACCTCATTTATGCCCTCACGTGCGCAGGTTGCCAAAACTTCTATATCGGACAGACGAGCCTCCTGTTGCATAGAAGAGTAGCAATCCATAAAGAACAAATAAATCTCCCTCAATACCGCCAAATTCTATCAATGTAAAGACAGAATCTCCACACAAGAAAGAATCAACAAGGAGAATCTTTTCATAGAGAAATTCCAACCATTTCTTAACACACATACCTCTCAGAGACCTTATTTCTCTAGGAACAGACATAAACTTCCTGTTGAAAAAGAGTTCATAACTCCAACTAAAAACATTTGTCTCCCCTTACACACACTTCCTGTTTTGACACCACACTTCCTGCTTAACACAAACTTTTAGCCCTTTTTTTAAGCCTAACACAACTCTCAGTTCTCATGCATCCTTATTTTTCCAACCATTATATACATGAATTACCATTGAACTTCAAAAGCTCAAAGACAATATAATGTATTGGTATATTTATTTTTTTATTTATAATTTTTTTTATATATTATTTTCTTCATTTTGTACTTCTTTGTAAAAAACATTTTCATTCTCCCTCTTCTTGAAAATTTGCTATGCAATGAAAGCCAGTTAGAAATCTTTATTAAAATATGCTTCCAGTTTAGCATTCTGCCTTATTATTATTTTTCATTTTCCTATCTATATATATATATATATATATTTGCATTGCTAACTTTCTTCAAAGAAATTGTTTTACAATCTACTTATTGGCCTGTTTAAGTACTTTTATTTCATTTTACTCTCTAAACTAAATTTCATTTTCTGTTTAATCCATGGCCAGCACACATCTAAATATGTTGAAAATTTTTTTTTTTTTTTTTCAAAACAACCGACATTTAATTGTGGAGGAGACAACACGGTAATAGAAGGCGGCAAGACATTTCTAATTTTTGGTTTCAGTGAACAAATAAATCTACAGATGTAAGGTGACCTTGGTCGACATCCTAAATTTGGCAGAACGTATTGCTTGATGCTGTATAACAAGCTAAGAATAAATGCAATAGCCACTTTAAGATTGGTAAAGTGGAAGTTTAGAAAGGATAATGAACTATAAAAAAAAAATGTTTAATAAATTTAACAACAATTTGTGCAAACATATCAATTTGAAGACCAACCCTCTCTAAATGAATAGAAGCTAGCATGGCTAAATAAAAACTGAAAATATAAAAATCACAAAATGTAAATATTTCTCCTGTAGGCTTATTGCTTTCATAGATAGTTCATTAGCATCAGCAAAATTCTGCACAATATTTTAACTTTTCTTTAAAATTCAAGTCAACAGAAGAAAAGCTAGTTAAGCATTACATTTTTGAACAGAGATGTGATCTATACAAATGATGAGCAAGCAAACGATGCTAAAGTAAACAGCTGAAGAATGAAATAGCACACACAGCCATGAGCTATTATATGTTAAAAAGATAACATAAAACAATGGAACAGTATTCAGTTTACTAAATCAATCTCAATATAGTAAGGCAGAAACTGGATTGAAAGGGGCTAGAAGATATATGGCAAAGAGAGAACCTTCATAGGTAGATGGTAGAAATAAAGAAATTAGTGATATCTTTTTTTTTTTTTACTTGTTTCAGTCACTGGATTGTAGGACATGCTAGAACATCACCATGAAGAGATATCATTGAGCAAATTAACCCCAGTATTTTTTTTTTTAATTCTAAGTCTGGTGCTTATTCTATTGGTCTCTGAAAAGTTACAGGACATAAACAAACCAACTCTAGTTGTCAAGAGGTGAAGGACTGGAGAAACAAACACAAAAACATGTGTAGATGGGTTTCTATACAGTTTCCATCTACCAAATATTCACTTGCAAGGCATTGGTTGATCTGGACCAAAAAAAGAAGACACTTGCTCAAGGTGCTGCACAGTAGGATTGAACCCAAAACTAAACTGCAAAGCAAGCTTCTTGACCACAGAACCATGTCTGCGCCTATATGTGAAGTTTAACCTACAAGTTAACAGAATCTTCTCAGGAGAATTCAAACAGAACTGAAAAACTCTTAGAAAGAGGAGAGTGCAATGTATGTTTGAGTCATGAATAAGTAATTTTTCTTTGTTAAGTCTAGTACTTATTCAATTGTCTTTCTCTTTTTTTTCATTTTGCAAAGCTCTCTTTACTCTTTTACTTGTTTCAGTCATTTGACTGTGGCCATGCTGGAGTACCACTTTTAGTCAAGCAAATCAACCCCAGGACTTATTCTTTGTAAGCCTAGCACTTATTCTATTGGTCCCATTTGCCGAACTGCTAAAATACGGGGACGTAAACACACCAGCATCGGTTGTGAAGCAATGTGGGGGGGGGGGACTAAACTGTTGAGTTACTGCGACATTAACAAACCAACACCAGTTGACAAAAGGTGGTATGTTAGGGGAAATAAATACAAACAAGCTACCACAGTTTCTGCTTACCAAATTCATTTTCAAGGACTTAGTTGGTTTAGGGCTATAGTAGAAGACACTTGCCTAAAACCACATGGGCCACAAAGCAAGCTTTTCAACCTACACAGCCATGCCTACATCTAATATATAAAAACAAAGTAATTGCTTATATTATGTACAGGGCTGGTATTAGAATGTAGGTTTTACAACTATTACAGCCAGCAATAACTGAAACAAATGGGTCTGCTATGTTTTTAAGTGGAAGAGTATATTTCTGCAGCTTTTTGTTTTTCGTTTGTGTAAATAACTAAATTTTTGAAGTAACATAGCACACAACTTGACTAGCATACTTAATATGTTTGAAAGAAAAATTTCTTTAATTGAACTTCGTAGCTTCACTAATTCAAGATATCAGAACAGACACTTAACCAATCAATAAATGAAACAAATCAGACAAAAACAGCAGTGCATCATTTTCAATAGTTATATGTCTCTTGCAGAGAGAGGATGATGCTGCAAGGCCAACTCTTTATCAGTTCACTTGTTTACAAAGCCTTGCTGGTTGCAGTTGACATTTTTCACTGATGTCAACTTTTAATACATTCATAGCAACAGTATCAAAGATAGCAAATCTGATTCAATGTCTGTCATTTAGAAAACAAAAAAACTAAAATCAGAATTCAAGTTGTGATTCAGAAATTGAAATTCAAAAAACAAACAAAATTCAATACATAAAAAGAACAAGTCAAAACTAATGAACTTTCTAGATTTAAATTTTTAGCTGTTGCTTTACAGTTATATTTTTGTTTTCCTAGTTCCATTTTCAACCAGCTACCAATTACACTTTCTGCAATCATGTCAGTTTTATTCAGAAATAGCAAAACAAAGAAAAGCCAAGAGGGAGAGAGGAAGGGAATGTGTATGAGTGGCTGCACCTCTGTATGTCTTTGTTATGCATCTTAAGCTTTAACAATTTCAATTTGGGGACCAAATATGTATGCACACAACCAAATCTCACCATACTCATCCCTAAGCATAAAGAGATATTCTTGTTTCTTGGTAGATATTTTTATCAAATAACTTATCAAGCCAAAAAGATGTCAGTTGAATATCTAATAGTCAAATTCTCTTCAAACCACACTCTACCATCATAAAAAAGGACATATTCAATAATGGAGCCCAAGACATTATTCATGAAAAATAAAGAAAAAGAAAAAATGGTATGGTTTGAATGCCTGATCATAGGGTTGATCAAGTTGATTGATCTGGACCAATTTGGTGCTAAACAAACAATAAGCATCTAATACTGAAATGCTACCTATTTGCCAGATGGAACAAATATATGTAGTCAAAATAGGACACACTGGTTAACAAAATCTTAACAGATATTATTGTTAATTAGAGACAAATAAACTAACAGTTACAAAAATACAAATCTCTTCCATAAACTCACAAAAAGAGAAAAGAAGCTTCAGTTTTCAGTTTTAATGATAGGGATAAAAACATCTTTGTGAATTAGATATGTTAAAGTTAATTCAAATTTTAAAATTACAAAACAAAGTCTTTATCACGAGGAAATAAAACTTTCAGACACTAAAAATGTTGAAAAAATTCAATAAGGTCCTGGATAAAGGTGGGGTGGAGGAAGTTGCACCTTGTAAAATAAGGAATTACTCATCTATCTTAGTTCACTGATTCATGCATTCTAAAATGGTACACCAATACCTTATCCTATAGGCTATTTTTGCCTGAAGACAATAACATATTACGCACTTACATTCCATCTCTTACACATAAGCAAATGCACATAAATCATGTATGTGCATACACAACTTTTGTGACATGCAAACAAATCTGTTAATCAGACAATCTTAAAAAATGATAAATGTTTAGTAAACATTCAACTATCCTGGCTGCTTTCTGACACTACTCCCTAGTTTAACATTTATTCACTAAGCTAACTGATAGCAAAATTAATCCAACCAATAACCAAATTAGCCCCAGAGATTTTGCATTTAATGTGAGTTTGTGATACTTTTCAGTAGTGCACAAGAGGCAGATTCCAGAATCAATTATTTCTCCTTTAATATTTTTAATTATGTTGTTTTAACTCCCAAATGTATTTAGACATTGATGTGTTTATTTTGTGGGGGTT
>NC_068982.1:25942995-25948607 GCF_001194135.2 Octopus bimaculoides
GGGGGGGGGGGATAAATTCAGGAATGTGCAAATGGGCTTTGTGTATCTGTCTTTGGTACTTCTACTAATGGTACAATATAGTATTTTTCAGTTTGCCTTAGCCCATGTATATTCATAAATGGTTTCCATGTAATGAGCATGTCCTTGTTCCAGTACTGTAGCAGGAGTTTGCAGCTGTTTATTGCATATTCTTTGCTATGTTTAGTGATTGTATAGTATGTTTTATAATTTTTATGTAGCTGTAGCTAACTTTTACATTGTTTCTCTATTGATTAGTTTGTGATATTTGTTCTACTGGGAAGTGCTTGCTAATTAGTGTTTGGAGGGTGTGAGCAGCATCTGGGGCTACATTTAAGCTGAAGGGTAAACGGAGGCTGGGTTTTTTTCTAGGTTTCTTTTGTTGTTATTAATTTATTGTATCTAAGGTAGGAGTTGCAGTTTCTTTTTGAATCCGTTTGCTTAAAGGACTTCATTGTAGAACAGTGCTGTTTAGTCAGATATTCGTTTGTCAAATGGAATTGTTTATATTCTTCAGCTTATGCTACTGACTAAGGTTTTGATTATCAATAGTAGGTGGTCTGAGCTGATGAAGAGGCAGACAAATAAGTCAGTCAGCAAATGCAAGCCAATAAAAACATCAGCATAAGACCACACCCACATTAAATATAAATATACCACCAAAACAGAGTTCTCAACTAAAAATTGCAGTGGTATGAAACCTGAGTTGCATGATCAATATTCTGTTTCCATAACATACATATAAGGCATAATCCTAAGTTTCAAGAACTGAATTACTGCTCATTCGCTTATAAATTAAAACTTTGTTGCAGCCATTCTGTTTCACAATTAAACTAGGCAGATATGTGCCTCAGTCTAGTTGACAACTAACAGGTTGCTACTGTTAGTTAAATGCCAAGCAATAAAAAGAAAGACCAAATGCCACACCACCTGTTTTACAAACCATAGGAGTGTCTTGTACAGAATTGATCTGCCTAATATACCAACCAAATTTACTGCTCATTCAGAATACTCTCTACATATATTTTCAAATGAAAAACCATTTTAGGAAAGCATGCCTGTAGTAAAGGCAGGAGGGCTACTGACATGATATTAAACAAACTGAAATTCAACCAACAAATACAGACACAAGCTGGACATTTATGTAAGACATGGATAATGCCTGTGGGTCACTTAATAGTCTGACTGGCTAACCTTCGTGGTATTCAATCTGTTCTATCTAGGTTGATCTTGGCTAAGCAAAAAGATTAGTGCACACACAAAAATATAATGTAGGTGCAGGCATGACTGTGTAGTTAAGAAGTTTACTTCTCAACTACATGGCTTTATATTCAGTACCATTGTGTAACACCAGGGAAAGTGTCTTCTATAGCCCTCAACAAATCAAAGCCTTGTAAGTGGATTTGGTAGACAGAACTCTTAAGAAGGTGTGTGTGTGTGTGTGTGTGTGTGTGTGTGTGTGTACGCGCGTGCACATGTCTTCATATCAGCAGCAGTTGTTTCAAAATGTTATCATCATACAAACAGTATAATCAGTTTCCAATCTTTCATGAAAATATGTCCAGCAACAGGGAAATATAATCCTTGCTTGGTGATACTTGGAAGGACACATGGCCTAAGAAAATGTGTCTCAATGAATTGCATCTGACCCATGCAAGCAAGGAAAAGTGGATATTGTGATGGTGGTGATTGCAATGATAATGAAGTAAATATAAAATTTGAAAGAAATCTCTTTCAAAGAAATAAAAATGAAAAGTAAAAAGGGAAAATTTGAAAATAACAGGACATAAATGAAACAAAGAACATGAATAGTTAAATTCTATTTAAAAATCATATTAAGTGCTTTGTTTTCAAATAACACACCACAAAGTGTATGAGTTTATTAAAGGACAGAAGAGTTGTCATAAATAATTAGGAATTAGGACCAGAAATAGTTTACAAACAAGTGAAAGATAGTTATTAAGAAATTACTCTGCTATTTTATTCAAATGCACTTCTGATGGAATGTAATATTGTTTAGTTATGTAATAAAAGGAAATGCATCAAAATGTTTATGAGGTAAATATATGCAAAAATCTACATCTTCACTGTATCCAAATATCATTCTGAAAACAAAAAAAAAAGCTATAAACTAAATCTAGCATGCTTATAAATAATAATAATCTGGCACCAAACCAACTATTATACATAGAAGGTAAGCTGTAAGGTTTAGTATATTTAAATAAACCCCAAAGTATTAATAGTTAGATATTAAATTGACTCCAATGAAAGGATAAAAGGTAAATTTAATCTTCAAAGTCATTTGAAATCAGAGTATAGAACAATGAAATAAAATACTTGAAGCAGTGACTCTCAAATGGTGTACTATGGAACACTAGCGTGCCACAAGTTGTAGCTAGGTCTGACACAAAATAATATATTTTAGAAAAATGTGAAAAACACAAATTGAAATTCTAAAACTGAAAAAACCTTGCTAATTGTTTCATTTATTGAATAAAAAAGTAAACTTTTTCTGTAATTTTAAATTGTTCATAATCTATAATATACAAATACCTGTTATTATTTCATGCATCAATTGCACCAACACATTTCTTTTTGCTTCAAAGTGCAGTGCAAATATAAAAATGCTAGGAACCACTACTGTCATGTCTTCTTAGTATTTTACAATTCCATTCACATGTAGGATGCATAATAGGAGTTATAAATCAACCTCAGGTTAATTAATTCATTTTATTGAACTTAGAATGAGTAAAGGAAAAAGCTGGTCTTTTTAAGATTTCATCTCAAACTATTAAAGGCTCAATACAAGGCAATTTGTCCAATGTTCTAGTTATGTCCATTATTCTACCATTTGTATTAAACCCTTACCATAAAAATTGACATACTATCAATTGAACAGACTCCAATACATAACTGATACTTATTTCACTGACTTTACAATATTAAGGTGAAAGACAAAGCCAAAGGGATTTGAACTTAGAACATAATAGTACATAACTATATATAACTAAACACAGCACCAAGCATTTTCTTTGGCACTGTACCAATTCTGCCACCCACTGCCCTATACTGCAATACCAGCAACTGAAATCTGCTTCATCTTCCCAAATATAAAATATAGATAAGTAGGACACAAGCATGAAGAAATCTGTGTCGTAACCACTTTATATTTTTTTTAATAGTTATATTTTAAAGAAAGGATGTGACAATCTTGCCTTTCCAGAGGCATTAACATCTCAGAAAATGATTGAAAGAAGCTAGCCATACTTTATCCCTCTCCTTGCTTCATAAACACACTATATATATATATATATATATATATATATATAATTCAGTCCTTCTTTGTTTTATACAGACTGCATACTTAACTGGCACTCGTTTCATCCACTTCAGAGAGAGAGAAGAAAAATTTGACCCCATGGGAATTTGAATCTTGACTACAAAATGAGATGGCCAAATAGAAAATCAACAAGTTATTTTCTCTGGTACATCATTAATATTTTATCATTTATTGTTATTCTTGCTGTTAACTAGAACATAAAATACATTTTAGTACATTAGCAGCTCAATTCCTTGAATTAATCAAACTTAATTCTAGCAATTATGTTCACAGCACCCCAAAGTGAATAAAAGTCAAAAGTCAGCTCTTGTGAGATAGCAACTGAAATAAATTTTAAAAATACCAAAACTTATCTGCTATCATTACACCTCACAATAATAATTACTTAACTCATTAGAAATAATTCATTTTTCTATTTTTGTACTTTACACTGAAATGAAACACTCAACATAACTTAACCCCAAATATTTGTTATTTAAGGTACAAAAAATGTTAAGGGGATACTTATTTTATAGAGTCTAAGCTGGTTGAAAGGTAGAGTTGAGTGTATCAAGAATTGGGTCCAGAATTTGAAACGAAATAAATGCCAAAAAGCAAAATGTACAACACTGCACCATATCTAACACTAATAATAATCCTAAGTAATTACTGACAGTTATATAATGCCTATTCATAAGAGTTACTGAAATATAATCCAAAATATCTGCTGCTATGAAAATTCAATAACAGCCAAACTCAAAAATGTCAAAAAAAAATGCAGTTTAGGAAACCCTTCTGATTAAAATTTTGTGGATGGATATTTTATATACCTTTGCCAATTATGTTTGAATACATACATATATATATATATATATATATATATATATATATATAAGAGCAAAAGTTGAGCGAGTCTGTATAGTGCAAAAATATTTCAGATATGTCACAGTTGCTTCCCTTCGCATCCAGTCGACTAAACTTCTTTCATTTCATTTTTATGACTATAAATTATCATGGTAAAATCTGCGGTTGATTTAATTGATTAAAACCCTGAAGGCAATTAATTAAAAAGCTGAAACCAATAAAAAAAAATAGAAAAATAAATTAATACTTTAAACTTTATCCTAAGTGACAGCACAAATGTCGGTTATTCCTATGACATTGAGCATTCAACAAAAAGTTTTAAACTTTCCCACTCAATTTATTGTCATTGCATAGAAATAAAATGATATAAGTGGATCGACTTACTGCTATGTTACGCTATTTTAAGAAACACTTAACTGTTGAGTATGCCTACAGCCATTGTAACGATCACAACTCATAATGTAACTGACAAAGGTACATAACTCTGCAAACCCCTCCGCCATTCACCTGACCAATACCTAATTTTTAACATAGTTTAGAGGATTAACAAGAGAAAGTACCTAGCTAGTAACTCCACGCTAACTCCAATTTGAAAAATATAACCAGCCAAACCTACCAGAGGGAATATTGGATTTAAATCAGGTACATGGGCTGGAAGGATAGTTATAAGAATAAGAGTCAAAGTCAAGTAAAATTAACACAAAATGTAACTCAATAATAAATTTGGTCTCAGTTATTTTTAGCTGCCTCTCGGCACCCCATATTTTATTTTTTTATTATTATTTTTTTACTTTTTCACTTCACCTTCATATCTTAAGGTTCTGAGAAAGAATTAATGACTTTTTGAGAAAGAATTAATAACTATTAAATTCCTCTAAACTAGGCTGTAACAAGATTAGGAAATACTCCCCAAACACTTAAAAAAATTGTATGCGAGTGTTTAGAATAAACAATGCAAGTTAATTCATGCATTAACTACAAACAGGTTAAAAAGAGTAATGTGAATAATATGGCTGAGGGGAAGACACCTCAGAAGAGCATTCTGCATACTAAATATAAATACAGTAAGCTCTCACATATGTAACATAGCAAGTTCTTCAATTAACTGAGACAGTCCTTGCAATTAAAGAGACAAAAACTCTCTAGAGAGTGTTTAAAATCTAAAAACAAGCAAAGGAGACAACTCCAATAAAATCATGGAAATGGACCTGGCCAACAAGTGAGTGATGAATGTGATTTGGTCAGGTTACACTTAAAATGAAGCATTTTCAATAATTTCATAACCAACCTCATTATAATCCTTTCTTTATATCTGTGTATGTCATAAATTCAATGAAAAGTGTGTGTGTGTGTGTGTGTGTGTGTGTGTGTGTGTGTTGTGTGTGTGTGTGTGTGTGTGTGTGTGTATATA
>NC_068982.1:25948664-25951231 GCF_001194135.2 Octopus bimaculoides
TGTGTGTGTGTGTGTGTGTGTGTGTGTGTGTGTGTGTGTGTGTGTATATATATATATATATATATATATATATATATGGCAACCACTGTCTCTACCCACATGCACACTGTGTGTATGTATATGTGTATAAATGGTTGGAAGGATGGATGACTTAGTTTTGCCATCTGAGTTGGATGTGCTATGCTGAAGGTGTCTAATAAAACCAAAGCATGTCCATTGCTTTCACCACATGGCTTAAGACCAGACACACTCCCTTATTGCATTTCTATATTTTTTTTTTTTTAACTCTTCCCTTCAAGTGCTTTTAGATTTTATATAATCCTAAAGAGAGTTTTTGTCTACTAACTGCATGGATAATCACAATTAATTGAAGTTTTTTTTTTTCACTATATTAAATACGTGAGATATCACTATAAAAGAACATAACGCGGCTGTTGCTTCGTACTTGCAAAACAACAGTCTGTACTAGACACTTCCAAGACTTTTAGAAGTGCTCTAAGTAAGATTACCTGCTCGTTTGAATGAACATTGTTCTTGCCACCACACTGTTTAGAACAAAAAGTTGACATTCATCAACACTAAAGGTGGGGTAAAGGGGAAAAAATACAAATTTTAACACAACAAATAAAAAGAAAAAGAATAAACAAACATGAGACAATATCAAACAATGGCTTTGTTTTTAACAGCAAAATGTCTGCATTCCAGAAAAACTAAGGTATTTTGAATAATTCAGGGGTTTCATATACTGTTGTATCTCAGGAAGGTCATTATACCAATAATAAACGTACACACATACTGGTACTATTCCACTTCATTTATTATTAGTCAAGTGGTTAACATTTAACCAATTAACTAATTAATTGTTTAATCAATGATTAGCCAACTAACTAATAATAAAGTGAAACAAAACCAGGGCACTTGTATAGTATTGGTATAATGACCCTCCCAAGATACAAAACACATTTCAACATACAAGTTTACATCGAGAATCTTGCAAACCAAATACAAAAACAAAAATTCATATAGTTTTTTTTGAAATTCCATTTATATCAAGGTTGTATATTTAGAACAGTGAACTTCAAACTTTTCTGTTGTAATTCTATTCAAATCTAGGAATATGAAACAGCCCAATACTTGATTGGTATTTTATTTTGTAAAGCCTCAGAAAATGAAGGGCAAAGCTGAGTTTAGTGGGATTTGAACTCAGAATGGAGTAAAAGGCTGGAACTCAATACCACAAGGCATATTTGTTCAATTAATGATTCAGTACCAAGCAGTCAACAGGGGAATGTCTACATTGTTCTTCTAACTGCTAAATACAATAGCCAAATTTTTCTCAAAGGATAATCACAGCTGGAATAACTGATCACATGTTTGCTTCATCAAGGCTGAGCAGGATTTAAAACACTAACAAATCAACTTATCATCCATTATAATCTAGCATGGACCCAATCACATTTACAAATCAATAAGGGAGTGCCTATAACAATAATGGGCAAGCTGTGGTCCACAGGACTTTCTGAATGGCATGCCTAACCAAAACTTTTTTTGAATTTTTCTAGAACTGCAGCCCATCTAATAATAAGCCATGTCTCCTGTGTCTCACTTTTCAAATAATGATAACCACAGACTCCTGTCTGATCTATGTAGTCATCCAATCTATGAGAAATAGCAGGCACATTCCCCTCGGACCACAGTCAATCATCTTAGAAAAGGACAATGGATAATGATGCCCAAGACACTGAAAATAAGTGAGAATGGTCATGGCTAAAATGTTCAGAGATGGCTTGTGACTTGAAGCAATACAACATTTATTTATAAACATATTAAGTTGTAGACCTGTATGAAACAAGTGTAACTAAATGGGTTATCTACATACGTTATGAATCAAAACTATACATTTTGGATATATTTATAAAGTTTTCTCATGATTTGATATTAAAGAGAAAGAGAATCAAAAATCAACAGTGTGTGTGTGTGTGTGCATGCAAATATAGGTGAATATGTACGTAATATGATTGTGAGCAGCATACATGCTGTGTGAAAGCATGCAGGAAGTGCTCATGAGTAGAGGATAAACTCTCCCTCTCAGTCATCACTGACAATCAGTTATGACTCGAAAGCAGGAATGATCTTCTTTCTAATGCATCATGCCTATACTTTTGTTTTAGGAACTCATTTGGCCATGAGTAGATGGTCATCCTCTCAACCCTCACACCCTGATCCAATGGAACATCAAAGATGCAACTGCTGGTGAGAGAGAGAGAGCGCTAGAACTAACAAGTAGCTGGAAGTAAGATTTATTTGTATATGTTGTATTGTACTGAGCTCTCTTGTCACTTCAACTACTTTACTAACATTGTTTTATATGGATGTGTGTCTGGTACAGATGTGCAATATGAATGGTCTCATCAACTTTTAGCAAAAATATACATTATATATACACACACATACATGCATATAAATATATAAACAATATGCAATTTTCTTTGATCTTATAAGAGCAATATACAACAGGTAGTTATTTTGTTTGTTTGTTGTTTTTTATATCTATTTATATATCTTAT
>NC_068982.1:25951266-25974093 GCF_001194135.2 Octopus bimaculoides
ATATATATATATATATATATAAAACAGAAAAATAATATTAGATAAGAAACATTTTGCTCCATTGGAGACAGTAAGTTAAAGACAAACATGGAAGATCATTCACCATTTGTACAGAATGAAGATAAAAAAGAAATACAGAAACAGGTTGCAGATTTACAGGGACTAGTGAGAGAGAGAGAGAGAGCGCAAAGAAATGAGAGAGTGAAGTAAGGAAAAAGAGAGAGAGAGAAAAGCAGCAGCACTGAAAGTGAAGTGAAAGAGGAGAGGCAGTGATGATAGCATCAGAGAGATAGAATATGGAAGGAGAAAGGCCATAATACATGGGATATATATATCAGCTTATTCCGTGCTGGAAAATTCAATTTATTTAATCACGAAAGGTTTCAAGGAAAAAAGAAATTTTTTATATCTATAAAATGATTTCTTCCTTGGAACCTAGAAAGAAAAACCAAATTACTTACATTTTCCATATATTCTGTAAGTAAGTCTTGTAATGCCTGTCGTACAGCATTGCACTCCTGTATGATCTTTTCGCGTCGATCATTCCGGGTGCAAGAAGAATCTGCTAAGATGGCTGCACCACTAACAATACTCTCCAAACGTTCTTCCAAAGACGGCCGGCTGTGAACTTCGTTATAGGCCAGAGGATCCATTATGAGTTTTTGCTGAAAGGATGGAAATGTAATCAAATCAAAACATAGAAATTAATTATTAATTTAGAAAAGATATCCCAAAAGAATTTTTTTCTTTTTTTTAAATTTTTATTGCCTTGAAAAGCCAAACTGACCTCTGTGCAATTTGAATTCAGAACATTTCATACCAAGATCAAACTTTCTTTTTGATCCCTCTAGGTATGATAAAATAGGTATTGGTCAGAAACAGATAAAAAATTTGCTTTGCAACCATGTAGTTCCATCTTACATCCCATTCTACACTATATTGGGTAAGAGTCTTCAAATTCAGCCAGAGACTCCGCAATGCCTTCAGAGTAAAGTTTGAAAGCCAAAAACTGTGTAGATGTCCATGTGCATGTGTGTGTATGTGTGTATATTTACATATATATATATTTGTATATATATTGTCAGGGTATGCGATAGAGTGCTTAAGCTCAGACTAGTCCTGTAGAACAGCACAACGACAATTATCTCTAACTACGCCCCACAAGTGGGCCTACCAAATGATCAGGAGGACCATTTTTATGATGCCCTACTACAGGCTACCTCAAAAACAAGTGGCAATAAGATGTACCAAGTGTAAGTTATGGACACATAAGAGGTGCAGCAACATCAAAGGAAGATTAACCTAGTTTAAAAAAAAAAAAAAGCTACAATCCTGAAATGAATTGAGAAATCCTTCACAATGTTTGTTTGATCAATGTTTCAAGGCCTCTCAATCTCATCTCCACTAATGAAGAGATAGCAGCAATGCATTATTGCTTTGTTTTCCAAGTAGGCAGCAAGAGTTCATAGGAATGGATGTGGATGACTGAAACCCTAACATCAGGATTTTAAAATTTGTTTTACAGTTAACATCAGGTTTTTCCATAATTTATTGTGTTGTGTACATCTGTGTAAAATATTGTGTGTTGTACATCTGTTAACTTTTAGCTTGTATTTTTTCATATACATAGCTTCCAGAAACACTATTGTTCGAAACTAAAATATAGAGGACTAATGAAAAACCATGAATAAAAAAAGACTAACTTCAAACAGTAAGATCAATATATATATATATATATATATATAATGAATATAAAGACAGAGGGAGAATATGAGCAATACATACATCTAATTCATCGAGAGCAGCAGCTAGTTCTCCCTGATGTTCATAAGGATGGACATCAGAAACACCAGCTGCCTGTGCAACATCAGAGATTAAATTCACTGCATCACACATCTGCTTACAGGCGAAATCACGATTCTCTCGGGCTGCAGAAAGTTCTGGATGTCGCACATAAGCCTGAAATGGACAGATAAAAGATATGTATATCTGCATATATATGGCAGGTTACTGCAATATTGTTCTTTGTCATAGGTTTTAAAGAGAAACTAATCCCCACCTTACTGACTTTCATCAATTTTACTGTTTCTCAATGGTGCCTGTCAAGTGCTAGAAATAGCTATAAAATCTCTTCAATCACACCCTAATACTGTTGAAAATGGAAGGATACATTGGAGAATGTAGTTGAGAAAAAAATGATAATCTCAACCTAACTGAAAAGTCTTATAGGTCTAATCTTTCAAGAAATCAAGTCTCTTGTTAGCTTCTTATCTCCCCTTTCCTTCATGTTTACAGTTTTCTCTTAGGTAAATAGATTTCAACCTCTGTATTTCAAATAATTTTTTAAATCAAGAATTTAGTGACTTTAGGAAAATAACTTCTCCATTATTACACTGTTTTAAATATTACTTTACAAAAGATTCAATAAAATTATGAGATAGATAAGATTTAATAAATTTAAAACAATTATAAATACTTCAAACAGAACACATGGAATCTATTTTATGATAAATGATTACACAAGCATCAAACGTACCATCGAGGTAAAATATACTTAACACCATTTTCTTTATCTTGCTCTCTAACTCATTAACAAATCAAGTATAAGCAAACTTCACACCAAGGTAGTCAATCAATCATGACAAATTTCACATATTATAATTCAAAAAATAATTAACAAAATATTACCTTAGAAGTGGTCAAAAGCATCATACTGTTCTTCTTTAGCACAGCACGGGCAGCAGCCAAGTCGTCTCTACGTCGTGGGTCTTTTAAATCCTTAAAGAGTATAACAAACAATATCATTATAGTGAGGTCATTTTTAGTGTGAATGTTTAAATAATGCAAATTCAGTCTAGAAGACATGAGCACTTTCAGACAAATATACACAAGATGGACTTTTAGTTTCTGCCAATCAAATTTACTCACATACAACAGATTCAACAATGAAGAGAATATAATATATTCAAACTGTCCCATAGGATTAACCACTACATGTGAGAGGGTGCATTATTGGTCTCATCCAGCCAGAAACATAGTATATCTAGAACAACAGATCTGTGGGTGACAGTAGTTTGACTGACAACCTGTGTACTAATGGTCAGTTAAATCAGAGCTGATCTAGAATAGCACAATATTTATAAAATTACATGTCAACACAACAAGAAGCAAATGCAGACATTTTTCATTAGTAATTTTTCAATGAGATGAAATGACAACTAATGGCCTCTCTCTCTCTATTTTCTTTGCATAATAACCATAAATCAAACATTATATCCGCAGTGAAGTCAAGAAAGGTTTCCTTTTCCAACCTTTCAGTTATTTAGCACTATTGTCAAGCCAATGAAATTACTGTGTACTTGCTTGACTGGGTAGAAATAGCAGCCAAATCCTTCAGTCATATCCTACTAACTTAAAAACTGAAAGTACATCAGATGATGTCACCCCAGAAGCCCTGTCTGGAATACAGGTAAGCTGGTCATGACTTGACTGCCATCAATGAAAGGTGTACTGGATCAGGAATTGCCATGTTACAAGAACAACAGTGTAAAATATAAAAGTGCAGTGCCATTACAAAGTTTCAGAAGTGAATATACTCACAGCTTGTCTTTTCGCTGCCCTATCCGACAGCTGTTGAACACTTTTCCCAAAGTCATCAAAACTGGCTAAAAGTTCATGTTGACTGCTGGCATTCTTTATACGATCCAAATCATTTTCAACCTGGGTTAAAATAAGACAAGTGTTAAAAGATATTTGTTTCAAACTTTTGAAAATTTTTTTCTATATACATACAGAAGAGGTTGATTTCTAAATTTTATTTTCCTTTCCTAAGAACATGAATAACAGAAAATAAATGAAGGAAAATAATTCAAGCAGGCCACTGGTATGATTTGATTTTAAATGAATAAATTAAAGCGTAATGCATTGAATAACGTATGTTAAAAATCTAACAATTGAAATTTTCCACATTGGTTTTTTTTTTCTTTTAATCTTTTGTCAAGAGGTAAAGTAGTGCTCATGACACTGTACAGAACTACAAGACTGGTGGGAGGGAGAATTAAGGGCACTTTCAAACCAGAGACTTGGTGTAAATGCTTTCAATAGAGTGGACTCAGCAAATGTACCCAAGGTGGTAGACAATCCAGGTGATGGTTTAAATCTACTGTTAAGTAGGCCACACAATTGGAAAAAATACCCTAAGATAACCAGTTCAAAGGTTTTAGTTTCACCAATTCACTCCCCTGGATAGGTATTTTTAATATACATCTGAAGGGATAAAAAGCAAAATTGACGTTGGCAAGGTTTGAACTTAGAGTACATAGCATCAGAACAAATACTGTGAGGCCTTATGTTCTAATGATATTTGGAGAAAGGGTGTTGGATCTCTTAAAATGTTTTGCCACAGTCTTTTGATATCTTTGAGAGATCCAACACCCTGAGATGAAATTTCATTTCTATATGGAAAAAATTAAACAGGAAATTTAGACTTGCATGATGTAAAGTCTTCAGAAGATGATTCACATCAGACATATCTGCCAAGATTAGAAGACGAGTCACTGCTGAGAGAAGTCCTCTAGCTGCAAGAACCATAGCACTTCGTTTGGCGGAAGAACAAGGATCATTAGCAAATTCTTGAGAGGCTCTTCCCATTTCATCACCTAGAATGGAAATCATATTAAAACCACTTAATATAAGAACTGTGTCTAGAGAAATGATATCTAATGAAGATAACTTGTAAATCAAATATCAATGCAAGAAGTAATCTAGATCCAATAAACTAGAAATGCTTCAATTACCATTTTGCTTCGGACAATGTCATGCATAGAGATTCTAAAGTTTATTAAAACAGAGAAAAAAAAAATTAACATATGACACATCGACTATCAAGCCAAATCAAATGTTTAGATTAATGGGCTTCTCTTTCTCCTCTCTCTATGAACAAACTTGATCAGAAGCATTTCAGCCATGACCATCCCATCATTTTTAGAACACTGTATATCTTATATATATTACACAACATCACTTTTAAGACAGGCTGCTATTTCTAGCAAATCTAGAAACCCATGTAGAGGCTACAAACTCTGGTTGGTACACTTTCTACAGATATATGACAAGTATTTGGTAAAATGAGGAATTCAATTTGATTTTCAAGCTTTTAACTACACCATTGTTTATTGAGGGCAAGAAAAGAAAACATTCAGCACTGAATTTTGTCAAGAGGAATTTGGCCACTACTTTGAGCATACCTAATAGTTACATGGAAGACCACCATAGCATTTGAGTAAATGTTTGGCTTTCATCTTTCAGAAATATGCCAGTATATGGTCTTACCGATACAAAATGCATTGTTGTAAATAACATTTATATGGATATACAACAGTTACCAAGAGGCCACATGCAAATGGACTAAATTATTACTGGATCTATAAACAATGTACAAGTGATATAATTGAAGATTTAGTACATAAAGAGCAAAATGAATAATAGATTTCATAGAATTTAAAAAACTTCAATTGAATAACACTTCAACATTATTTTATTAGACATGAAATAGTAATTTAATAATAGCTTATTAAACTAGATAATTCGATTCTTTCGTCACTATCTTGTTAAGCCTTTGCCTGTTCAAAGCATTCATAAATTTGACCTAAAAGTTCAAGCTTGCTTTCAAACCTTTAGTTAGCCCTTCTTTCATATGTTATCGTCATCATCATCATCGTTTAACGTCCACTTTCCATGCTGCATCAGGCTCCAATCCAATCTGGCAATGTTTCTACAGCTGGATGCCTTTCTTAACACCAACCACTCCAAGAGTGTAGAGGGTGCTTTTACGTACCACAGAAGCCAGTCAGGCAACACTGGCAATGACCACGCTTGTATGGTGCTTTTTACGTGCCACCAGAATGGGAACCAGTCAGGTGGCACTGACAACGATCATGCTTGAATAGTGCTTTTTATGTGCCACCGGCACGGGACCAGTCAGGCAGCACTGGCATCGGCCACACTCAAATGGTGCTTTTTGCGTGTCACTGGCACAGGTGCCAATCAGGCGGTACTGTCTTCAGCCGCGACAATGACTTGCCTCGACAGGTCTTTGCAATCACAGTTTATTGCCCAACGTTTAAGGGGTACTCTTAAATGAGCTACTTATGCTGCACTGGCACAGGCCATGGTCTCACTCCTGATTAATATAAAACTTTTCTAAATCTTATGTTACTCTAGTCATTGAAAAAATTAGGAGAGTATATCATATAGGACTTATGGAATTCAGGGAAATATGTTCTGTGTATCACATGTGATATACAGGATAGACAAAGGGTTAAGCCTGTTGAGGGCTACGCTTTACTGATGAGGTCTAAGACTGATGAGTTTTTGA
Source organism: Octopus bimaculoides (assembly GCF_001194135.2). Classification (NCBI taxonomy): domain Eukaryota; kingdom Metazoa; phylum Mollusca; class Cephalopoda; order Octopoda; family Octopodidae; genus Octopus; species Octopus bimaculoides. The sequence goes on from NC_068982.1 coordinate 25,957,643, forward strand.
CTGAAATATATATTCAGAAGTGTCTTCTGTACTTACCAGAAAAAGTGAAAATAATAGTTATTGACTAGTAGTCATCATCATCATTTAATATTCGTTGCCCATGCTGGCATGGGTTGGATGGTTTGAACAGGGCTGGCAAGCTGGAAGGCTGCACCAGATTCCAATCTGATCTAGCATGGTTCCTATGGTTGGAGGCCCTTCCTAATGCTAACCACTCAGAGTGTAATGGGTGCTTTTACATGCTACTAGCACAGGTGCCATTTGCATGACATCAGTATCTGCCATGACAGTGATTTTACTTGGCTTGGGTATTCTCAAACACAACATAATGCCAAAGGTCTTGATCATTCATCATTGCCTCCATGAGGGCCACCATTTGAAACATTATTTCAGGGTTACTTTTTTCATTTTTTGTTTTGACCCATGTAGCAAGTGTAACAAGTATTGGCAAAAGGAAGGGTATCAAACTATAGAAAATCTACCTCAACAAATTCCATCTGAACTGTGCAAGCATGGTAAAGTTGACATAAAAACAATAATGATGATGATGCTAAGTTCGAATCTGATTGACATTAATCTGATAATATACTCCTCATAGCTTATGCAGGCTTGGCTGGAAACACCTGATAAATAATATGATGGCAAACTTTCATGACTAAGAAGATGCTGATCAAGTAGTGAATATATATGTTAATGATTCAGCTGTTGCACACCCACTATTACAGGCAGTTCATAATGAGGGCCAGGATTCAAACTTAAAAGGACACCAAGTACTAAAATGCCTTCTCCAGACTCCCAAGAGATGCTGAACACAGAACTGCAAGCCAATGAACAACTTCTGAGTATTACACACCTAACATGGATTAGGGTAACAAACTGTACTTCTACACCACCAATTTCCAGTTTGGTGGATTGGGCAACCTGAGAGTCATTTTCCTTGCCCATGGACTTGCAATGCTGCAGATAGAATAATTTACTAATGGCTTCAGAGTAAATTCCATCAGAAGAAAAGGAGAAAGGGAAGAGAAAAAGTGATTATATAACAAAATGGAAGGAGGTTTTTAAAGCAATATACATACCAGTTTTGCGGACATCCTCTACAGCAAGCAACATGTCTTCTCGAATCTCAGGATTTTCTTCTGCGATCTCTTCACCACGTTCAATAAAGTTTTCTGTAGCTTTCTGCACAGCAGCACTGAGAACGTGGGCTTTTTTGGAATGTCCTTTCTTCTTTTTGACTGGACCTTTCTGACTGACCAGTGTTGTGACCTACACCAAAATTAAATATATTGTAAGTTTGAAATTATGAGCTCATCAGTTAGAAGTCATCCAAAGAATGTATTTTAAAAGTTTAAACAAAATGTATATATTTCAAGGATCAAATTTATGTTCACTAATTTACAATGTAATTAAAATTTCCTACCAAACAGCAGTGTGACAAAGATTAAAACAAAAAAAGCACGAGTTCTCTTAAGTGTTGAGATCTGTTGGTTTTTGAGAGCATCAAGACAAGTCATAAAACTGTTGGCCAATGGTTTGAAAGTTTAACAAATCAATAATGTAAAGACACTTAATTTTTTATGACCCATTCATGCTAGTTTTAAAGTATTTTGGGAAGTACAATTTCTTGTAGTACCGTATGAATTGATATGTCTTATTTAAAAAAATTTTTTTTTTTAAATTTCAAATGATATACTACACTAGAGCAAAGATAGCTGTCCACTTTATAAACCAACTGTAGTACACCAAATTTTAAACAGTATTTTGGGGAAAAAACAAAAACAGTACAAACTATTCCACTTACAGAATTACTTAGCATCACTTCAAAACAATGAGAAAAAGAGGTAACTTAATTTTTATATGCTCTTACTTTGTTTCAGTCATTTGACTGCAGCCATGCTGGAGCACTGCCTTCAAGAATTTTTAATCAAATGAACTGATTCCTGCATTTACTTTTTTTAAGCCTGGTACTTTTTCTATCGGTGTCTTTTGCCAAACTGCTAAATTACAGGATCATAAACATACCGACACCAGATATCTAGTAGTCATGGGGGACAAACACAGACACACACGCTTACAATGGGCTTCTTTCAATTTCTGTCAACCAAATCTTCTCACAAGGCTCTGACTGCCCCAAAGCTATAGTAGAAGACATTTGTCCAAGGTTCCACAGAGTGGGACTGAATCCAGAACCATGTGATTGAGAAGCTAACTTCTTACCACACAGCTACACCTGCACTTATTTTGAGAACATAATCCACTAATACTAAATGAATTATGTCGTATTTTTTTTTTTTTTTTTTTTTTTTTTTTTTTTTTTTTTTGTGGGCGTTTTACATTTAGACCTTCTCTGGTTTACTTTTTTTGCGGGTGTTTTACATTTAAAGCTTCTCTGGTTTATTCTTCCATCATACTGCCAACACTGAAAGTATGTAAATTTTCTTTCTTCTATCAGACATATGAAACATTTGCATCCTTACTACTATCTTCATGGGAAACAAACATAAAATATGTAGATATCTCTAATAATTCTAGCCTCAATGGAAATTTCTTTTCAAGAAAATTCCAGTAATTAGCTCACCAGTTGTATGTAAAATACATTAAAATATTTATCTCTTCACTTGATATACCACCCTTCCTTGGCATTTACAATCAATCTTTCATTAGATTGATTCCCCACTCCTCTGTTTTTTATATAGTTAATACAATGGTTACTCCTCTGAATTATAGTTCCCTTACACGAGGTATATTCAATGCACTTTATCCCACCATCCCTATAGTATTTTACTGTCTGACACCCACAAGACCCTTTATTAAGCATTTCACTTAATACTTGCTTCCTAGAACTCTAACCATGCTTATTTATCATAAAGCATCTGCAAGAATTCAAAGTGGATTGGAGTTCCAGATCATTACCACATACCCACAGGACGAATGAAGTGGCCCACTATAGTACAAGTATGTGAGTGGATAAAAAAATCATGGAAAAATGTAAGAATTGCAATGATTGTCAAGTTTTTTAAGAAGTGTAGAATTAACAATACCCCTGACAGCACTAAAGATGATACTTTACAGGGTGTTCAGGTTAAATTTGACAGTATTTTTATGTCTCCTTTTCCATGAACAGCTAGAGGCATTAGTGAACAGTCAGCAGCATTGGAGAGTACAAAGATTAAAATTGTATTTGAGAAAAAGTTAGCTGACATGAAGGACTGGAAGCCATCTGAATATTGGAAAAAGAGTTACCTATAACAATGATTCACAATGGGTATCAAAATTCCAACATCATGACTAATTCTCAATGCTCTGTGAATACTGTAAAGACTGGAAGATGTAACATGGACAGCCACAACAGAGACTATGGCCCCATGGCCAGCAGGAAGGGACATGGCAGACATTCTGGCTACATCCACATGCCAGAATTCATCACATCTTTGAAAAGAGTCTTCGGCTCAATTCAGACAGCTACATGAAGCTGCTAGAGACTATGGTCAGAAGGTTGCTGTTGGAAGGCCATGTGTGTGGCAGCAGGATTCAGTTCCTTGCTATACCTCCAAAAAGAGTCAAAAGTGGTTGCTGAAGAATTTTTTCTACAACTTCACCAGCCCCAATTTATGGCCTGCAAATTCACCTGTTGGTAATCTCATTACTATGTGTGGGTAGCAGTTGAGAAAGACACCAACTTTTCTGCCTGCAACATGAAGGTACAGTTCAAAGATCTACCCAGAGACACAGTGAAGAATGCATGAGCCAGGTTCCAGAGCTGTCTTGAAGCCATGAGGGAAGCTATTATTTCCCAACAATAACCTAATTGATATTTGAGGTTTTTTAAAAAAATACTTTCATTTCTGGATGGGATAATGTGTTTTCTTTTCCTTTTATGCAAAATGTCAAATTTATAGCAAATGCCCTGTATGTAAAGGCAGTGATACTGCAGTCAGGATCAGTTTTTATTCTTTAATGATGATGAATTCTCTGGTTTTGAAGATAACTAGAGATTTTGTATCTTGATTTCATACAGTAATTTTGTTTTATGTTCAACTGTACTGGTAACTTGCTTTTCATATACAATAATGTTTCTTATAGCTAAGGTGTTTTTGCCTTCTCTTGCAATATAAGCTGTTCATGTAGGATATTTTAACTACTGTGATTGCCTACGTTATATTCAACAGCAGTGATAACATTTTTTTTTTATGTACACTACTTCGTTCTGTTAAAGCAAAGCTACTACTATTTTCTTTCCTTAACTCTTTAGCATTGGGATTATTCAGTAAAGTGTAATGTTTACTTATTCATGTCATTTTGAATTAATCATACATTATCTTGTAACTGAGATTTTCATAAAGTAATTGCTTATTTTTAGAAAGACATTGCAGGGCAGGTGTGAGAGGCCAGAGCTGGCTGGTTTGAACAGAAAGTAGAATATGGCTGATTTGAATGCTAAAGGGTTAAATTACAGTATTATTATTAAAATGGGTCCCCCCCACTCCACGAGTCTAGTTGTACTTTTGTTCAATCTTTTCTACAATACATATCTCAAACATTAAATACTTGATTTATATATATATATATATATATATATATATATATATATATACCCTCCTAGACTGGGAGTGCATTTTACATGTCCATGTGCCTTCTATGTCATCAAAGATGGTAATAAGGGGATTCCACCAGCAGCTCAAAAATGAATGAATAAATGAACATATATGAAATATGAAATCATTCCCTGCCAAAGAATACAGAAATAGTTATGAAATGTGAGAATGGTTTATAAAAATTAGATAAACAAGTGTTGCAGGTTGATGAGCAGATAATTAACAGAACAAAAATAAATATGGAACAGATTGAGACAAATGAAACTTGACTGAATGACTTGCTGGCTGAGCAAGAGATCACATCCACAGTCGAGATATTAAAAAAAAAGTTGAGTATGGAGAAGCAAATTTTTTTACTAAGCAACATAAGAGAGAATATAAAAAAAAAATGAATATTATTGCTTTATTTCACCTGCGTAACTAAAGGTTCAAGTGTCTTTTCCACTGACTTTGTTCGAATATCTAAATTCCTGGGATTCCATTTCAGGTGAATTGAACCAGGAATACCAGTTGGACTGGTTGTCATGGTGATTGGGGGTAAGTGGAACTGAAAAGAGAAAAGAAAATACAAAGATGATATTAGACATCTGTTGGAGCAAGACAGGTGATATACACACACACTACACAAATCTGAATAAATGTAAAAAATGTATTTATATATGAGATGTATACTAAGAGAAAGTGGTGATATTTTCAATGTTTTGATGGTGTATGCTAATGAAATGTCAGCAGAAATGTTTTTGCCACCCAGAGGCCTAGTAAGTCATTTAGTACTTTGTCTAAGAAAGTGATGTGGGCGTAGATATGGCTGTGTGATGAAGAATTTTACTTTGCAGTAATATGGCTTCAAGTTCAATCTCACTAAGTAGCACTTGTTCAAGTGCCTCTAACCATAGTATCACAAGAGAAAGTGGTGATATTTTCAATGTCTTGATGGTGTAGGATAATGAAATGTCAGTAGAAATGTTTTTGCTATACAGTCTATGTTGAGTTAGAGCAGATTCAAAAGACTTCATACCTACATGGTTTTTCAACCTCTTAAAAATAAAATCTTTCTGAAATTGCACAGAGTTTTTGTTTTTATATTTTTATTAATTGGGAAGGGAAGAGAAGCAGTAGCCATATTCTTTTCAGTGCTGCTGAAATTGGAAGAGATTAGGGGAAGGAAGGCATCCTCAAACCACATCAGAAAGATATGGAAAGAAAAATCTAAATGCTTATGTATAAGCTACCACCTAGAGGCCTAATAAGACATTTTGTACTTTGTCTAACAAAATGATGTGGGTGCAGATATGGCCATGTGGTGAAGAATTTTAATTTTGCAGCTATATGGCTTCAGGCTCAATCTCACTAAGTAGCACTTGTCCAAGTGCCTATGACCATAGTATCAAATCAACTAAATCTTAAACATATTATTGAGCCTGTGGCCAAGCTTTAATGAGCAGAAGCTGACAAAGGCATTCCAGCTGTGACCACCCTACATTATAGGGAATATATAGAAAGCCATTATCTCGTGTATCATTCTGTTTTTATAGCTTTCCTAAATTCAATAGGATGCAATTTGAGAGGGATTTGGGAAGTATTTCTAGCAAGTCATGCAACTGCATAGAGAGTCTTATGTTGGCTTGTTCAAGTAAATAGTAGCTGCTTAGAGGCTTCCTCAGAGGTTTTTCAACTAGCTAGAAATATCAACTACATCTCTAAATCTTTCTAAAAAAACAAACACCTCCCTCCACAGAATGCAAAAAAAATTGTACATTGGATAAGTTTAGCCACACCTTGAAAATAAGTCTAGTTCAGTGGTTCTCAACCAGGGTCCATATGGCTGGGGTGGGGCATAAAAGATTGTTAAAATTTGTGCAATAAATTGGTTATATTTATGCACAATAAAATGGATATTACAATACACAAAATATTGCAATTTTTTTTAACAATTCTTAATATTTAATTATAAAAATACAGTAAGATTTTTTTATATGCAGTGAATGACCATAAAGTAAAATAGAAATCAAAGGGGTCCAAAGCAAAAAGTTAATTGAGAACCACTGGTCTAGTTGATCAAAGCTGACAAATGCTAGAGACTTCACCATCCCTATCTGGTCTTCAAGTACCTTTAACAGAGTCCATTCTGTTACGGGTTCTTGGATTATGTCTCTGGTCTGAGGAACTCAATACCTTGATGCACTGCTTCCAACTGTAATAAACCATCAGCCACTTGCTTCCTCCAAACTTTCCTTGTGCTAATCTCAGAGTACCCACAAAAGTCATGGGCCACTGTCCTCTGAGTAAAGCAACAACGCAAAAGTACAAACAAGCAACCCCATGCAGGTCTCTCTCTCTCTCTCTCTCTCTCTCTCTCTCTCTCTCTCTCTCTCTCTCTCTCTCTCTCTCTCTCTCTCTCTCTCTCTCTCTCTCTCTCTCTCTCTCTTTCTAAAATTCTGACACTGGTTACCCATTTACTGCCACCAACTGCCATAAATTTGCAACAATTCAAAAGGAAATATCACATTAACTACAGCCTTATCATTCCTTTTCACCATCATCATACCAACAGGGCCAGGAGGAAGAAAAAAAGAAAGAAAGCAGCAATATGCACAATCAGTTGATCTATTTACTGTTCAGTGATTTTGTGTGTGAATAAAATCACTGATGCATAAAGACAGCTTTGATGATGATAATTATGTGGCTTTATTTAAACACATTGTTTCTATTTATACAATTTCTGGAATAGGCTGGCATGCATGCATATGTGTGTACATCTAAGTATGTAAAGTGTGTGTGTGTACACTTTGTGCATACATGTGATGGAATAGGGATTGTCAAGAGAACTAAATTAGGAAATACTAAATGAGATCTGTGAAGGCTCATCTTTGCTAGCTGCTGTGGCCCATATTCTGATTAAAGGGGATACAATGGGAAATGCTATGACATTTCCTCTGTTAAAGCTTTATTATAATAGATAAGTGTCTGTAAATGACTACCACCATCAACATCAGAACCTATCATCATCCTTATCACTGGACACTTCATCTCACAGCATCTTTTGTCAAATGTACAATAAGTGCCAACTCCCACTCCACTTACCCACATCATCTGTGGCTGACACCTACACTATAACTACCACTAGCCCTAACATCTCCATCCCCTGTCCACCATTACTTTCACCATGACCTCCTCCAACCTCATCACTATAACTGACACCATTTCAACATCACCATCATCCCTCATCTCCCCCACATCAGTACAGACACCATTATTATACTCCATTATCACCACCACTAACAAATCATTTCACTCATCCACCTCAGCCAATCATCAATACTTTTGATTGCTCATCACAAGTGTTTCCTATCACTGCAACCCATGAACAAATTAGAAGCCAGTGAAGAGTGTTGTTATGTGGTTACTTGACATGCTCGATATAGCAGTCAAATTACTTTCAAGTAACTTTCCGCCACCTTAGAAAATAACATTAAATAATGCAGGCTTAGGTTCCATGAACATAGCAAAAGTTGATGAAAATAGGAAGCTTGAGGATTTTCATGTCATATGTAATCAAAGCTTTTGTTGATATCAAAAGAGATCACTGTTTTCAAAGTTCTCACACAGCACAGGCAGAATCAAAGGAGACTGCACTTGGAGAAGTGATACATTGTAGATTTTTACAATTTCAGATAGCTATCTCTACAGGGGAAAAATGTTGGAAGAGTTCAGAAAAATAAGTCTCAAAAGCACAGTTTAAGAATAGAAGTTTGAAAATTTTTCACAGACCAGTTGCTTTGTTCACCTATTAAGTATATAGAAACTACTACATGTGCGAGAAAGATAGTTCAGAAGCAAAATAGACATTGGCAAAGGAAACTCTCAGAAATAGCAATCTATAGATACATCATTGAAAGCTTTCTAAACTCTAGTATTTGTCCCAAGACAACATTTCATAGACATAAAGTGGTAAAAAACACAGAAATCTATTAGAAGACAAAAACTGTCCAGCAGCAGTGGTGACATTACAATATGTGCATTTCCACCTCTGAGCTTTGTCAAGAGCCAGTATCCACTGGTAACTATACATTAAGACAAAATCAACCACTACTGATAAAGAAAAATTTTTAGAAAAAATTTAAAAGTAAAAAAAAAAAAAATTTTTAAATCACTGATTTCAAGTTAGATTATCATTTATGCCAAGTATAAATTTAAAACTATAAGATACAACTGAAAGTTCCCATTTTATGCTTGGCAGGGTGGTTAAGAAGTTCAATCAAGTTTGCTCCCATTAATCAACAACTGAAATAAGACAACCAAAGCTTTGTGATTGAAATTTGTAAGATACTGTGGTTTTTGTTGCAAGCTTTAAAGCCAGGTTTCCAGCTTGAGAATAACTTCCCCCACTCCTCCTTTCAGTTTTAAAAGCCTTGAAGAGTCATGACCATTGTCCCTCTTACACTGACTAAACTTCCTCCTGCTTTTTTTTTTTTTTTCAGGTTTCAGTCATTGGATTGCAGCCATGCTAGGGCAATATCTTTGAAAGTTTATTTAATCAAATCAACCCCAGTATTTATTTTTAAACTTGGTACTTTATTTCATTCTGTCAAACTAAGTTAGATGGACATAATCCAAAACCAGTCATCAGCCAGTGAGAAACAAATATAGAATGAGCTCTTGTACTGATTTTGTCTACCAAATTCACTTGCAAATCACTGGTCAACCTGTGGCTATCATAGAAGACACTTGTCCAAGGTGCTACTCAGATGGACAGAACCCAAAACCATGTGGTTGCAAAACAAACTTCTTAACCATAACTGCTTAAAAACTTATCAATGCTCATTTTAAAGAGATTATCTAAAACAGAAGTTATGATTTGCAATAGTTATATCCAACATTAGTGTTTCCAATTCACAGTCATATTGCAATATAATCGTTTTGTTGTGGAAAACAATGGGAGAAGAGAACCAGCAAATTGTGTACAAGAACGGAGATTAGAAATACACGGAGTTTCCTAATGTATACTAAATTGATAAAGCATCATGAAGCACAGCACAAATAAAAGGATATAGGTAACAAAGTTACATAACAGAAATACAAAAGCTTTGAATTAATGTTCAAGTCTCTACATTGTTAGTTGACCTGCTAGAAATAGTGACCAAATTTCCTTCCCTAAAATAACACCCTTATCTACTGATAAAGCAGACCCAGATAGATATCCTGGGTGTAAAATGAAAGATGAGATGATCATAACCAGAATAGATTTTATCATAGGCCTTCTAATTGAGAGCCAGCCTGTGGTTAAACAAAACAATATAATAAAAAGGTATCATGTTAAAGACAGGGTATCTAAATGTAGATCAGGCATGTCAAACTCATTTGATTCATCAGGCCACACTGAAGCATAAGCTAGATCTTGTGGGCCAGATAGAGAAAATTACTAAGAAACATTCATAGTCTGCAGTAAAGTAAATTAGTAGGTAAAGGGGTCAATATACATTAAAACTACTAACAATAAAGTTAACACCACACTTCTTGGCATCCACCTGTAGGATCCTACAAAAAGTTGTGCTGGTCTCTTCTTTTAAAGGAATTCCATATTTTTGGTAATGTTTCTAACTAGTGTGGGTGCCTTTGATCAAGGGCCTAATCAATCTGTGTTGAAGTGAAAGGCGAAGAAATAACACCAACAACTTGCTACACTAATAAAGGTTTAATATTGATATCATGACTAATAAACAAAACAGAAACAAAAATAACAACAGCAACAAGAAAAAGAGAGAAATTAACAGGTATGTAGAGAAAAAAGAAACTCATTTAGCTAACTCACCTGCTTTATCATAATCAGCAAGAATATTTATTTAGAGAATTACATAACTTACTCACAAGACATTTTTAGCCAACAAAAGACCTAAAAAGAATCATCTATCATCAGATGCCAGTTACCTGAGGAATTACTTTTGTTTAGGTTACAGAGATCAAATTACTAAAACACAAACGCTGCTGCCACAAGCACTGAAGGAATAATACTAATAGGAACCTACAAAAAAAAAGTATGAACACCTAGAGATAATGATGTTTATTCCCAAGTAGACACTAGAATAGTACATCTAAGGCCAAAGACTTCCAGCTGTAACCAACCTGTTTTTTTTTTTCATTTTTCTGTTCTTCTCTACACTTCACTATCCAATGTACCAACATTTTCAAGACAGTAATGTGTGATTTTAGTGAGATTTGTCTGTTACTTTAAGCAAGTCAGGGACACCTTCATCAGCTCAATGTTTTATGTGGTACAATGGCATAGTGAAGAATGTGCTTTCTAAATTCAAAAAACCCTTAAGAAAGAAGGTATGCAGCTTCTAGAATTATATATAAGCAGAGATAAGCCAATTAGAGAGCTTCTACACGGTTGGTTGCCTAACTAGAAACAGCAGCTACTCCTCTCTAAAATAACACTACCAGTCTTTAAAAACAAAAAACAAAATTATACAATACAGTTAAAAATTGTTTGAATAAAAGACATGAACATCATAGCTAGAGTGTCCCTGATCAGGGTTGACCTGGACTAAAAACAACAACCCACCTGTTATAGTTTATTTCTCTCAGAAACTTAGGTCATTTGACGTTACTCTTGGAAACCTTTGCAAATAGAAAAAGCAAACGTTATGTAGCCCTAGTTCTGCCATGACTCCACAGATCACTGATCAAATCCTTCCAATAGTAACCATTGCATAAGCTCATCGCAGATACACTATTAAAAATGGAATAGTTTCAGGGATAGCTGTGTGGTTACCAAGTTCATTTTGTAACAAGTTTCAGGTTCATTTCCGATATGTGGCACATTGGTCAAGTGTCCTTTAACATATCCCCAGGCTGACCACTACTGTGAAAGTGGAATTGGCAGAGAAACAGAGGAAGCCTGCTGTGCATGTGCAAGTGAGGATGGATGGATGGATAGAGATAGATATACACACACACACACACACGTGTGCTATATCTATCAGTCCTCATTAACACTTACTGAACAAAAGAATAGTGTGTTTGCATTCTCTAATAAGCAAAAATAGTTTTAGTGACTTCATTGCTTTTAATTGTGTGAGGACCAGTAGAATAAAGATACCTTACTTTAAATATCCACTGATTGTCAAGCAGATGGAGAAAAAAAACCCCACAAAGGTACACACACACACAATAGACTTCTTTCAGTTTCCATCAATCAAATCGATTTACAAGGTTTTGGTTAACCAAGAACTATAGAAGAGAATTACCTAAGGTGCCGCGCAGTGGGACTGAACCCAAAATCACATGGCTGGGAAGCAATTTTCTTATTTGGCTATCTCTACACCTATAGATTAAGACAGAATGGTTTAAGAAAATAAACCTGCAATGTATGTACAGAGGTGTCACACTGAAGTTTCTCCCTTGATTTCCATAAGCTTGTACAAAAGTTTGACTTTATAGCAATTTGAGAAATATAGATTATCCATTAGTTAAAATATAGCAAAGTAGAAAACATTTTAATGTAATATCACACACAACATAAATCCAGGGACATTTTATCTTTAATGTGCAGCTTGGTTAATGCATCTGCTGTACAGTCATGTGCACCTTAGTTTCAGAAGTGGTGAACCACATTTCTGTATATTATAGGAGGTAACTACAACAGTTGGTAATAGAAAGGATACGTGGTTATAAAATCTATCCATTTTTGCCACCCACTATTTCTGTGTGCGCTGTAGCAGTGGATTCCTCGGGCACCACTTACACAGTATCCCATCAGAAACAAACTTTCCTGCAGAATTCCCAAACATGAGTGAGACTATGGTTGTTATCCAACCATATTATTTGTGGTCTACCCCCAGATCTACTACCTGTTGGTTTAAACTGAAGAATCTATATTTATTTCCATGCTGACATAAATTGAATTTATATCAACATGAAAAATTGGACATAACAATCATACACTAACTAAAGGTAAAACCCAGAATTTAGTGAAGGTCAGTAACAAAGGTAATAGGAAATTTATGTTCAGTGAACTTACTGATACCCAACAAACTCTTTTAGATTTACACTGACTACAACTGTTCTAACACTCAGGGGATAATCTGCTGCTCTGCTACTACAACACCCTGAACTCACTGAACCATCACTAGTTGTTTGTTGACCTTTTGACCTGCAACTGCAGTGGCTCAGCTCAAGTTTTTTTTTTCTTCCCCTCTGAATTTATCAGTGACAGTGATAAAATAAAGCTTTGTCATTCCATCAATAATAAATGATGCAGAAGCTAAAATCCAAACAGAAAACATCAACTAACTAAAGCAAGGAAAAAGCTTTAATTTCACTTGTTAGATATAGCAGCAAAATCCCTTGAAATCTCATTCTGTTGTCTTAAAATGGAGGGGCACATTAAAGACTACAGTTATGGATGCACATTGCCGGAACAGATACAGATGACTACAGCTAAAATGGTTTTCCTCATAGGTCTGCATTATCCGACCTGGTGCTAAATAAGCAACAAAACCAAAATAAGTGGCTTTTATATGGTCATTCAAGTGGCTGGTAGCAGAAAATTCAAATACTGTCTTGCAAAAGAGGATGCATAGGATACTGTAGAAAAAGATATCAGCATTCATTTATCATTTTAAATGTCATCCTCCTGTTGATATCACTTCACAAAAGGTAACTACAAACTGTTTACATGTAGTTTGAAAGGAAGGTTTAACAAAGTCATATCACTTTGAAAGATTTAGGCCAGCAAAGGAGAGTTGCAGTCATACAAGAAGTTTCAGAGTCAGCAGAAGCTGAATTGAATGCTGGTTGAGAAGAAACATCTTGAAATGGACTGTTGGTGGGGAAACAAGGAAAATACCTTTCTACTGAAGAATTAATAAATTTGGCAAAACACTAGAATACCAAAAGAAAAGAGAGAGACAAAGATGTAGAGAAGATGGAAAACTGGTGCCCTTTATCAATTTCCTCCTAATGTAAACTCTTTGGTTGATGAGTGCAGCAATATCAATCATGGCTAGAATTGAAATCAATTTGTAAAGGAGTTTAAATGAAGCGTAAGTACTTTATGAAATTCTTAAGAAATGGAAAACCATAACAAACTTTAGCTTCATATTTCAGGAATGTTCAGAAATTTAATTTAGCTTGTCATTGACGATTGATTCTTAAGGCCACCATTGTACAACCAAAGTTGTATCTAGCCTCACAGTTGAATGAGATAAACACAAGTGTATTTGCAATTTTTATGGCAGCATGAACTTCTACACAAAATCAGAAGTACACAATATATTTACATAATTTGTTTTAGTAATTCAGGTAGTATTTTATTAGGCTATTTATTTCATACATTAAAACAAATTTAATATGGAAACCACTATCTCATTTTATTGAGAGTATTAGTAATAATGTCAAACAATGTTTTTATAAGTGCCATTTTGGTTAGTCTGTCCAGTTTACTTTAGTGGAAAGAAAAAAAATCTATTCCATGTTCAGATACTTCAGAGACTACTTGGGATTGGAGGTTTATGATCTTTATTGACTATCAAATAAACATTCTGAGGAGGATTAGCAGGCCAAAACTTCGAAGCCGTTGTCACTTGTAAATAAATAATATGTACTCTACAAAAAGTACCCACACATGCATGGAAGTCAGGGGTTAAACGATTATGAGGATGATGACTTTATAGATGTAAATTAATAAATATTCAATCATGAATGACCATGGGTGGGAGATATCACCCATCATTATTGAGCTTCCATTGTCCATTCTGGCATGGGTTGGACAGTTTGACTACAGCTGGCAAGTTGGGGAGCTACACTAGACTCCAGTCTGAATTTGGCATAGTTTCTATGGCTGGATGCCCTTCCTAATGTCAACCACTTTACAGAGTGTTGGACACTTTTACATGGTACTACACAGGTGCTTTTTACACAACACTGCCACAAGTGCTTTTTACATGGCACCATTCCAGGATTCTTGCAGGTCAATCCTCACCACCAAGGAGACTGGTCTTAACACTTCTGCAGCAGAGTATGGGTCATCTTGAGTACATTAAGGCATTTCTGTCCTTTCTCATCTCACCTGAAAAGTTCAGCATCTGGAGGTCATCCGTCAGCACTTCATCCCATGTGTTCCTAGGCCACCCACTTCAACGTGTTCCATGTACTTTGAGAGATCAGCACTTATTTATGGAGCTGTTGGCATCCATCCACATCACATGAACTAACCAGTGCAGTCTGCTCTCTTTCACACAGCAACTAATTCCCCTTCTGCCTAACTTCTCTGTAAAAGCACTAGCACTGTCAAGCATGTACACTTACATTACACTTTCAATATACATATATATATATATATATATAAATAAACTGAAACACAAAAGTAATGTCGCACACATACTAAATAGAAACTAGTTTATTAACAGACTGCCATAGCATTGATTGAAGAATGCTAATTAAGAAACCGTTCTTTCCTAATGATAAAATGTCATTTCCTGAAACATGTTTGACGTCACATGGTGTCACGTGATGACAGAGTGTCCTGGATCCAAAGAGATGAACTCAATATCTCATGTGACCACCATTAGCATTGGTCACTGCCAGGCATCTTTTGTACATTAAATGCACTAAACAATTGATGAAGGCCACAAGTATAGCAGTGCAGACTGTTAAAACTTACAGTTGAGTTGGGCCACTGTTGTCGGCCTTGGACAGATGTCATTTGGCCTTCTTTGGATTCTGTCCCAGAGGTGTTCTATGGGGTTCAAGTCTGGACTTAGGGCAGGCCATGGCAGTGTCTGGATGTTGTGTTGTTGCAGGAAGTCTGTTGTCAACCTGGCAGTATGGGTACAGGCATTGTTGTGTTGGAACACGATTCCAATGACGGGCAAAGTATGACACAATGTGAAACCTCAACACTTGGTCAATGTAGCAAGTAGCAGTTACTTCATTGCCCCAGCCTTGGCCAATGTTTTGGAAGACCACCGGTTCAAGTTTCTGGTTGAGTGCAATCTGGCCCCATACCATGATGCTCTGTCCTCCCCACGAGTTTCTCTCCACCACACAGCCATCGGCATGATGTTCACCACTTCTCCAAACCCTAGCTTTGCCATCTGCCACAGAAATGCAATATCGACTTTCAGAGAAGACTACAATCCTAAGCAGCTGATATCACCAGTTCTGACGTTTTGGAGCCCACTGCAGACGTTCCTGTCAATGATGATCTGTGAGGATGGGGCCCCTAGCCAGACATCGACAACACAGATTGAAAGATCTCAGCCAGCAGCGAGCTGTCTCTGTGGCTAGTCCCTATGGTCTGCCTCGCTGATATCTGTTGCCCTCTGGAATCAGTCCAGCAAGTGCTGTCAGTGAAGGTGGTCATCCTGACGTGCCATTGTAAACTTCGATCAGTGACTGCGTGGATGATCATCCATGTTTGTGGCATTGTATCATTCCCTCAGCTTCTCAATTGTCCGAATACTGCAGTTCCAGTCATTAGCAATGACCCATGGGCGTTCACCAGCATGGAGACATCTCACGGCTTCTTCCCTCTAATTTCACGTTAGTCTTGGCATGCTTGCTGCATTCGGGAAACGAATGACAGGCTGGTAAATTGGGGTGCTTTTTATACCCAATGAGTCAACATTTTGCACATGCTTTTCATGAAGATGCATTCGCAAGCATTACCATGTTCATGAAAAGTATGTAACCCTTGTGTTTTCAAAAGAGTGGTGTTGTGGATCAGTGACATCTTCCTGATGTCACCTTACCTAGAAATGTGATAAAATCCATAAAATCTCAATATCATTTGAAAAATCTTTTACAGTGCGACGTTTCTTATATATATATATATATATATATATATAT
>NC_068982.1:25974425-25976257 GCF_001194135.2 Octopus bimaculoides
TATATATATATATATATATACGTATATATATAATAACTAAAATATATATGCACACATGTACATATATTTATATTCATATATATATATATATATATATATATATACATATATATATATGCATATATGGGTACAGGACATCACAAAACATAAGTATGAAATACGAAATATGAAGACAAGCTTTGGTATGCAAACAACAAGAGAAACATATGGAAAACAAGACAAGTAACATAAAAAAAAACGGCCCTTCATCAGTTGTCGGCTGTCTCCCTACTCTATAAAGGATTCAATGAGTGTACTGTATGTAAATGTGTGAGTACACGTGTACTTAATGTCGGACAGAATAGGGCAAAAAGTTGGCAGTTTTATGACCTGCTGCTGCCCTGAGTTTTATAACTTTTTATCTCCTTTAACTGATAAAGTATTTGCTTAATGTCAACTCAAAGTTGCAGCATGTCTGAGGTTCTCAACAGCAATATTAGTTATAAATTTATATAAGTCAATTTAAATAATATAGTACTTTGATCTCTTCACTCCTTGCATGCCTGTTCAAGTTACACTGAATTTTCCTGAATATTTGCATGTTATTTTTTTAAAGAACCACTAATTTAACAATGTTGGATTTGCCCATGCTGATATATGAAATATCACTTGTTTGAAATCTTCCTCATTTAAAATTTCACCCGGGAGAAACATTTTTTTTTTTTTGAAAAGAGAAGAGATAGAAAAACACATTCGCTCTTTTAAATGTCCATGCAGGAAAAGAAAGATGGTCACATGAGGAAAAGAAAGATGGACGATGGTCACATGTGAGCAACAAGAGAGAGAGAAAAATGGAATTAGAGAAGGATAGAGGAAGAAAATAGCACAGAGTCTCATCAAAAAAGTGAAGATTTTTCTCTTTTCAAAAAACTGTTTCTCCCAACGTTCACTATTTTCTTCTCGTTCTGGTCTAACGACCCTCCATGTTTGTTTTCGTTCGGTTTCCTTGTATATCTCCACTGTCATTTTTTGTAACTAACTTTGACCCTCCATGAAATCCTAAATTTTATTTTAGAATTTATGGGAGCAACCGTCTTTGAAGACTCATATTGTTATTGAATGCTCAAAATGAGGAGTAGATAGACAGCCGCCAATTGATGATGGGTCCTTCCTGTGTTTACTTGTCCCGTTTCCCATTTTCCCCCGTAGTTTACTTATTTCACTCATTTTTCCCTCGTTTGTTTACGTATTTCATGTTACACTGTTGGTGACATCCTGTAACCATATATGCATATATATATATATTATATATATATATATATATATTATGTCCAAGTTTATATATATATATATATATATATATATATTCGAGCGTGCATGTACAGAGACGTGTAGCTTATTAAGATGTTGCACTCCTGATAAGATTGTGGTTTCGATTTCTGAACCAGGCAATGTGTTGTGTTCTTACGCATAACACTTCATTTCACATTGGTCCAGTCCACTCAGCTGATAAAAATGAGTAATCTTGCAACGAACTGGCGTTTTATCCAGGGGGGGAATTTATAGGCACAGCATCAAAGAAACCAGCCTTATGAGCCTATGGCTCAGAATGGGCATTTGATCTCCTTTTTGATGGCACCTGTACCAGTGGAGCGCTAAGAACACTGTCCGAGCGTGATCGTTGCCAGAGCAGCTGTCTGGCTTCCGTGCCAGTGGCACGTAAATAGCACCATTTGAGCGTGATCGTTACCAGCGTCGCCTTCCTGGCACTTGTGCCGGTGGCAAGTGTAAAGACATTCGAGCGAGGTCGTTGCCAGTGCCGCTGGACTGGCTCCTGTGCAGGTGGCACGTAA
>NC_068982.1:25976679-25980830 GCF_001194135.2 Octopus bimaculoides
ATATATATATATATATATATATATATATAAGACCAGGCTGGAAAAATAATCGTATATATATGCGCGATTGTTGTTCTTTAGCCACAGGTCTATCGTAATCAAGAAGAGATATTAGCAAAGGCATTCCAGTCATTACCATCATGTCACATTATCTTATGTGTCCTTCTTTCCTTGAAGTGTTAGGATGTGATTTTATGTAGCAGGTAACCACAAAGAGACGATCTTATATATTAGTATAAGATGGTTGCGTGCCTTTAAATTAAACAAGGGAACGTCGCTATTTGATCAACAAAATTTTATCAAATAAATATAATCAAATAAAATCGCTTGCTGGCAATACCTTAATGTGGCCGCAATCCAATGACAAACTTGTAAAGAAAACTTAAGTGGCTTCCATACGATCGATGGATACAGACGGACAAGAGGCGCGAAAGACAGTAAAATAGGTGTCCAATTTAGTGTCTCGACAACACAAAAACAGTCACTAATCATACACAGCAAGTAAAACAATTGTATTTTACACTTTCAGTCCCGTGAAACAAAATCTCAAAGTGGCTACAACTACGCGGCCGCACAGCCACTGGTGAATTTTTGCTAGCAGATAGCACAAATCAAAAACTAGCTTCCTTTTCAGGACCAAAAAATCCTTCAGCTCATAGCAGCTGCTAACTCTTTACTAAATTCAAATAACACCCAATATAAACAAGTGTTCCTAACACTTAAGACAAATGCTACATCCAAAGAAACATCCGAGACTGCCTCCAAAGAAGGAAGAGAACCGACTGGTTGACAAACGCTAACCAACAACGAACAACCTGTTGCTTCTACAGATGTAGAGCTTTCCTCGTTCTACTTACACAATGTTGCTATAATAATTTGTTCTTTTAACTGGCTAATTTTGTATCATCTTCACCTATGCCAGCACTCCAGTAACACTGGTGTCTCGCCTCCCCTAGTCTAAACACCATTAACCACTAGTAATTCTTTCTCTATACTTCGTCAAACCCCGGGATTCTTTTCAGCCTTTTTCATCCCCCATTCATCCAACGTTTTGCCTGCAGGCAATGACTTCCAGATGATCAAACTGAACACAAACCGTGTCAATCACATTCCTCTCAAAAGCCCTGTAAATTAATTACGCACTACCCATTCTTTCTGAGTTAAAAGGACAGAGAATGATAGAATGATTTGACAAACGGAAACGAATACACTGACCAATAGAAAACAAACGACATGTGTAGTGACGTTGTAATATCACCTAAAGTTTGTGGTTGCCCCTCACTATTAAGTGACCAAATGATATTACACAGCTACTGACAAGAGAATTATACTGGCGTTGAAACTACTTGAGAAAGTTTATAGGCTCTAAGTTACTAATACATACCTGGTGTTTATAATATTTGTTAGAAATGAGAAAGGAGTGTTTGACTATTATAGATTCTTTTTTCCGATAAATAGTGACAAAATTCACATACAATGACTCAGGGCAGGTACGCGACATAACGATTAGCCACGTTTTGTCCAAGGTGAAGGTCAACATTCCTTTGATTAAGGTAACAGCTCAGATAATGAAGGAAGTAATTTAAAATACTGATAAAAAATAAAGTGATATATAAAAATTGACAGTTAATCTATGGCTACCAATATATTGTAAAGAAGCTATAAATGATTTTATATGAACACAAACACACACATATATATATATATATATATATATATATATATATATACACACATATATTCAAGTAGTGTAAAGAGAGAAGCTATTTTAAATTGGGAGTTATTTTCTCTAAAAAAAATATTTTGCTTCGACAAATATATTATCAATACTTGGAAAGATAAAATAAGTACCAGGTATGTACTAAGGTATATTCAAAATTGTCGCCATGTTCTGACAAATGAGATATAAGAAATTATTAATATTATTACTACTATGCCCAACCCTGAGTAAATGTTTGAATAGAATATCAACAAAATCAGGTAAGCAGTGCCAAGGAAACACTGACATACATATAAACAGGTTAGTTGACGGAGCTAAATACTTAACGCACTTATTGCTTGTAAACTAAATATTTTCACACCAAACAAGAAAAAAATACTTCTGGAGACGTATATACAGGTGTGTGAACTTTTAATATGATTCAAAAATATATTAATTACTCATAAACACAGGAGAAACTCACAATAAACTACTGCAGCAACAAAACTTGTTCTGATATTATTGTTTAGTCCCAGGTCAGCTCAGACCAAGCAAACTTTTGACCAAGACATTGCAGACCGGATGATCCAGCTCCCCAACCAAAGAAAAATAAAGCGTATCTATCACTACATTTAGCGGATTTTTTGTTTTCTTATAACATTTGAGGAAGATTAAGCTGTTATTTCTAGAGACCTAGTAGACCCCCAAACTGTTGGCTTGACAACGAAGTTAGCACTTCAACTGATGACACTCACATCTCGGATGCATTATAAGAATACTAAATCGAACTGAGTGCTTCACGGTTACTTTACCGACCTCGGGAAGATGAAAAACAAAGTCAACTTCTGAGGAATTTAAATTGAAAAAGTAGTAATCAACTCTAAACTAATGTTAAAAACCTTTTGTCAAAACTGATGCGAGAGTCATTTACTATATGAGGTGGTCACTTAACTAAAGAAATAGTTAAAAATTAAACTGTCAGTTTATATAAACGTTAAATCTTTAAACAAATATAAACCTGCATTAAAATTTAAAATATTTATTATAAAGAAAGAGCGAGAGATAGCTACATAAATATTGCTGTCCAACTGTCCTTGGATTAAGCGACCACATCAACAAAAAACGTGCCTTTGAATGGCTTATCTCATATTTCTTGACAACTAATGTTTGTTTTCTTCTCGGACATTTTTAAAACTGCAATGAAATTTTCAAGGCTAAAAGAAATAACAAACGAAAACAATTTTCCTCCAACTTGCCAAATAATAAAATTATAGTTTGTGTTAAGTGTCAAACACATCAATAAGAAGTAACTATTATAAAAAAGACTACAGGTTACAAGAAACCAGAAAAAGGGGGTGGAGAGACACTTATAGCATGCTTCTACATAGGTAACACTAATAACAGAAGCATTGATTCTTAACACTGTAAAAGGTATTTTTTATACTTTATAACTCGATAATATTTGTTCATTTTCATGTTCCTCTTTCTAAGATAAAGATAACAGGGATATTACAGAGGGAAGAAGAGATTTGGAGACATTTTGAGCGACTATGTTAAAAAAAAAAAAAAAAGCTCCCAACAAACCTTCCAGGAAGGAACTGACTGCCTACATAGCAGCAAATTATCCCCTATTTAAATGATTGCTACGGAGAAAAATGAACTGGAATAACTTCAATGGGAAGAACTAAATACTACAAAACACATTAGATAGATACATGACATACATTCATTCGACAAGTGACTATTTTATGTTTAAAATAATAAACAAAATTTCGTTTAACAAAGAATTATATACATTATATATACACAAACAGTGAATTCGCACACGCGACTTAAGAATTATATTTACTCACCTGGTAGCTAAACACAGGAAAAAGTAGACAGGACAGGGGTAAGTACTATAAACTGTGTTTAAATCATAAACAATGAAGAGTTTGACTACGCACCGTCAAACCAGTTAAGTGGGTGGCTGAAAAACGAAAGGTGCGCTATTTAGATACACTACCGTTCTTGGTGTTATAACATACTCGGCATTCGAGCTTATTGAATGTAAAACTTAACATGAAACGAAACGAAATAGATTAATAAATATTCTGCTATTTATTTCTAATTGTTTTCTTTTTTTTTTAATCGGAATATTTTTGAGAAATTCTTATAGATACATATAATCATTTCTATAAATATATCAATTTATATTACAATATAAGTAAGGATATTTTTCATTAATTAAAAATATAGCGTCTGTGTTTGTGCACAATAACAGGTGAAAAAAGAAATTTTACTTGTATTTTTCATTGGCAAAAAGTTACCAATCTCTTTGCCTTAAAGTCACGATGTAACGTTCTTATGAATAAGAATATATATTATGTGTGTTTACATTTGTGTGTGTATGTGTATGTATTAAATACGTATGTATATATGTATGTATGTATGTATGTATGTATGTATATAT
>NC_068982.1:25985955-25990150 GCF_001194135.2 Octopus bimaculoides
ATATATATATATATTCATATGCATATATATATATATATTCATATGCATATATATATATATATTCATATGCATATATATATATATATATATAAAGTATATATGCACACACGTACGTATACAGCCACATACATGCATATCCATATATATAGATATATTATGATTATTACTTATATAAATAATCTATTGCCAAACGAAACGAACTTAAATTCAATTTACATTGCTTACTTAAGTTTTGAAATTGGAAAAGTGTTTGCGTTACAAATATATGATTAAATAGTATATCTGGTTTAAGTGCTTAATTTTCTTTTAAGCATGAAAAATTGCATTGTATGCGAGTGTGGGTGTGTGTGTTCAAAATTATTTAATTTGGGGGGGCAATCAAAAGAATTTACGATACAACTTTCTTTGGAATGTAGTCACGTGACTTCTACGCATTCCAGCAAAAAGAATAAAAATTACAGCTTGTCGCTCGTCGACTTAGATTTCAAAATTCTTCAAAGATTAGCCGAGTACTTTTAGATGTATTGTCATAGTATTTACGTTTTTATTCAAGTTTTTCTTCTTTTTTCTTTTTTGTTATATAGTTTACAGGAAATGAAGTTACTGAAGCGCAAACATCTAAAAACAAACATGTTTATTTGACAGAGTGTTTTTCAATATCATTTTTAAAATATCAATATCTTCGCTCTTTTTATATTATTTGATTCTCTTTACTAATCGAAACCAAATTTAAAATCTACGAAAACAATTTCAACAGCATAAAATAGAAAATGAAATTGTTTAAGGAAATTATTGCCCTAACGACTTCCAACTCATTTATATATTTAATTAACGAGTGAAAAAGTATGAATGTTCCATAGCCTTATACTTTGTAACCAAGCACCCTTTACATGTCCGAAGATAAGTGAAGGATAGATTTCGTTGTGGTGTGTAGTTAACTGTGTCGATACTGACACATGTATTTTAGCTTATCAATATACTTTTATTGGTGCCCACTTACCCAATGAAAATTAGGACTTACATCATAGTGAGACAAATTTAACTGCAGCACGACATTGCAAGAATTCTACTACCACGGATATGATATACTAAATAGCTGTGTAGTGAAGGAGTTCACTTCGTGGTTATGGGTTCGATCTCTTGTTGCTCTAATTTGACCTAGTTTTTTTCTGTGATTGATATATAACTAACACACACACACACATGTATTAGAATGGGGAAAATGAATAGATAACACATGTGGTATCACTGTGTAGCATGGAATTTATAATTTAAACGTAATTGTACAGTTGTTGGTTAGAGTAAACGGTATCATAAATGAAGGAGTTAGAAGTTGTACTTTAGAGCAACCGTTAATTTTACCTGATCTCTTTTACTTCTCTGCACTAAAGCCTTACTCTTTGATACTTTCCACAATACATCGTGCTTAAATCACAATGCTAAACTGCTAATGCCAGAAGACTTTATCTTGTTCGCAAACCTGAAACGCATCCCACTTATTTTTGGCTCTCTGATTATTCTAACCCACACTGGACGTCGCTACTATTGGATTCACGAATAATTCATGAGCGTGTTTTTTTTTTTTCAAATTTAAAAAATGCACGCAGAAATAAAGCGCATTGGCAAAATGTTCCATGTTATTTAAAAAAAGAATTTTTTGCTCTACAAGATTTTGATTTTTTAATTTTATTGATTTTTTTGTATTTCCATATCATTAAAATGGAATGTCAAGTGGACAAAACTGAGCATTTTCGACACCATTTCCTTTTTGCATTTAATCGATGTGTTAAGGCCGCCGAGGCTGCTCGTGAGATTTGTGCTGTGAATGAAAAAGGAGTAATGCCTCAAAGTACCTCCCTGCCGTTGGTTTTCGTGCTCCAAAGATGGGAATTTTGACCTCAAGGACGGATCACACACTAATTGAGTTCGATGAAGAATGATTGAATCAACTTCTTCACGAAAATCCAAGCCAGACGACTAGATAATTGAAGGAGCAGATGGATTGTGACAGAAAATAAAATACCGAGGTGAACCACTGTAGGATTCAGGGAAGCTATTTTTCGTTATTGCGGTATAGCACAGTTGTGCTATGGCAACTTCAGCCAATCAGAGCTGAGCGCGTATTAATATCAGAAGCAGTTATCCGCCCTATAGATAAGCGCGCGTTTTTTAACAGTCAGCGGAAGAACACGAGACGAATTATGTCGGTTCTTGAAGTCAGTATCTGCCTTTTATCTTTCTCACGAACTTAGTGCCGCAAACGCCTGAATTATATTAAACACTCAACGCTGACCGCATCATGTACACCCTATTTCCTTTGTCTCAACTTTGCATTGCGAGCACCTTTCCAGTTAGTCCATATCAACACAACGCTGTGTATTTATGTATGTACTTGTATATGAAAAATAATGGTTGCACATGGGTGTGTGTGTATTTAGGTATATACGTGTATATGAAAGATAATGTGTGGTGTATATGAAAGATAATGTGGTGTGTGTGCGAGCGTGTTCCGCTTTATACATTTGTATTCAGTCACGTACACCTATTAGTTTTTAAATATACGTACATACATAAATATACTCACCACACGCACGCATTCCCATTATCGTTCATAACACGTACATACATAAATACACACATGTACACCCATTATCTTTCGTAGACACATGCATGTATACGTCTGTTTCACTTTCCATCTTCAAAGCAAATGTCACCTTCGACATCATGAAACTAAAAGTTTTTTAAAAAAGTTTTCACGGAAACTAACGAACGAACATTTGCGAAAATTTGATAGTTCGGAGGCCAATTTCGAGTGATTGCCTTTCCGTCTAAGCTAGCTTCGTCTCTGCTCTCTTTTTACGGCTTTCAACTAAATCATTTGTTCACTTGTAAGTTTTATCGCTTTCTCTGCCTCCTACACATACGCCCGCCTAATAGATATATATATATACTAGCTGACGAACCCGGGAAAGCGGGGCTTATCCCTTGGTTCCGTTCTCCTAATTGTTTTGCTAATCCAATAACAACAAAACAAACTCTGTAGCCCTTACAACTGTTTTTGTGTATTTACAGAGAATACCGAAATATCTTACGCAGGATCTTGTTTTTAGGAATTCCCAATAAGTTATGAATACCCAAATTGTGAAGTCAGTTATGTAATAACATGAAATTAGTTACCCGATAGTAAGAATTCAAATAAAGTATCCCTGGAAAGGGCTTTAATGCGTTCCCAGAGTATATAGAACTTAGGAGGAAATACCAATAAGGTATGTATACTAAAATTGTGAAGTATGTTACGTATTACGTAACATGCTAATCAGATATGAGATACCAATTCAAAGTAAATAACTCTGAAAAGGGCTTTTGTGCGTTCGCCTATATTACCCTCAGCTACGCTAGTGTTGGTACATTCGTGAATAAGTTATTAACCGAAATAAGTGGATCTATTGTTTAGGAAAATACTATTTACTTGTTTAAGTGTTGTACAGGATAAATTGCGAAAATAACTCTAACAGTTCCAATACTAAGAAATAAGCCTGCTCAATTTGATTTAGGAAAATGAGTGGGTTATTTCCCTTGGCTGTTAAAATGAAATAAATTAGATATATTCCAGGGGCCCTATTATCGAATTTTTCAACAATCTGAGTATGCCATGAAGTTTCCAGACATGGATTCGACTCTCGTATCAATTTTCATGAAAATCGGTAAAAATAAGGGATTTGCAGCATATTAGATCAGGGTACTTGATTCCACGCAAAAGAAACCCGAGTTTTTTTGTTTTTTTTTCCTTAATGAAAATCGTGTAGGTGAAAGGATTAAATAATACCGTGTCTGAAAGAAGCCCGTCAGTTATATATGTGTGTGTGTGTTTGTCTCCCCCCCCCCCAACATTGCTTGACAACCGATGTTGGTATGTTTGCGTCGTTGTAACAGCAGTTCGGCAAAATTGACCGATAGAATAAGTACTAGGCTTACAAAGAATAAGTGCTAGGGTCGGTTTGCTCGACTAAAGGCGGTGCTCCAGCATGGCCGCGGTCAAAATGACAGAAACAAGCAAAAGATTGTGTGCGTGCATGTATGTATGTAGTGTATGTATGTGTGCGCTCGCGTGCATGCGTATGGACAAACAAACGAAGAAATCCTATATGCAGTTGCTTTATTTGCTAGAAATAGTAGCAGGATGTTCCTGAAATCA
>NC_068982.1:25990160-25990344 GCF_001194135.2 Octopus bimaculoides
TTCGGCAAAATTGACCGATAGAATAAGTACTAGGCTTACAAAGAATAAGTGCTAGGGTCGGTTTGCTCGACTAAAGGCGGTGCTCCAGCATGGCCGCGGTCAAAATGACAGAAACAAGCAAAAGATTGTGTGCGTGCATGTATGTATGTAGTGTATGTATGTGTGCGCTCGCGTGCATGCGTAT
>NC_068982.1:25990354-25991475 GCF_001194135.2 Octopus bimaculoides
CTGAATAATATAATCATCCATACACTAAGTTTAAAAAACAGAAAAAAAAAAGATGGGCTGGTCACAGTTGGAGTGCTTTTCGTCGTAGATCTGTAGAATTAAGACTAGTTTAGCTAGTGTATAATTAACGTTAGTAGGGAAGAGTTTAATTTTTATATATTTTCCTTGCGAAAGAAAAGGTAAATTTTCAGATTAACACCCACCCGATTTTCACTAGGGTGTTAGGGTTACGGTTTTAGGGTCAGGGTTAGGGTTAGTTGATGTGCAACTAGTATATATATTTTAAAAAACTAAAGAAGGTCAGAGTCGTTCGCCATATCACGAAGATGCCATAGGTTTATTTTGTTCAACCCGGACTGTCCTAAGGCTAAACAGCAACTATTGTTTTTGTTTCTGAAGAAATGTTGATCCTCATCCTACGCATGCGTCAGGGAAATTCTTTCGTCTGCTACATACAATCCCTCCGACATGAAAAGACGCTAATGCTGCTTACTTCTCACAAATTTCATAACAGCTCAGCTTAAATATCTTGTCCAGTCTTCTTAACTTTTATTTCAGTAAAAAACTCACGTTTCTACAAAAGAAAAATCATGATATATCGATGCAGGTGCTTTTCTCCCTCTCTCTTCTGATATTTTTCATGCAATCATCTAATACAGTAACTTCAACACTGTACGAAATGGTGAGTTTACGTTCTAGTCGTATTTGTTGATTTTGTTTTCTTGTTTTGTACTCATTTTTGCAAGCACTCATGTCTGACATTTCTTCCTTCTGAGAAAAGTTGACCAAATATCAGATATATATTCCGAGTATTCATGACTCGCGGTCATAGGATCGCGGTTTCGATTCCCAGACCAGGCGTTGTGAGTGTTTATTGAGCGAAAACACCTAAAGCACCACGAGGCACCGGCAGGGGATGGTGGCGAACCCTGCTGTACTCTTTCACCACAACTTTCTCTCACTCTTAGTTTCTGTTGTGCCTGTAATTCAAAGGGTCAGCCTTGTCACACTGTGTCACGCTGAATATCCCCCGAGAACTACGTTAAGGGTACACGTGTCTGTGGAGTGCTCAGCCACTTGCGCGTTAATTTCACGAGCAGGCTGTTCCGTTGATCGGATCA
>NC_068982.1:25993007-25999213 GCF_001194135.2 Octopus bimaculoides
AATGGCTGAGCACTCCACAGACACGTGTACCCTTAACGTAGTTCTCGGGGGATATTCAGCATGACACAGTGTGACAAGGCTGACCCTTTGAATTACAGGTACAACAGAAACAGGAAGTAAGAGTGAGAGAAAGTTGGGGTGAAAGAGTACAGCAGGGTTCACCACCATCCCCTGCCGGAGCCTCGTGGAGTTTTAGGTGTTTTCGCTCAATAAACACTCACAACGCCCGGTCTGGTAATCGAAACCGCGATCCTATGACCGCGAGTCCGCTGCCCTAACCAATGGGCCATTGCGCCTCCAATTCTCCAGTTCTAATTCTAAAGAAACGCTGACCTCAATCCTACGCATGCGCTTCAGTGAAATTCTATCGTCTGCTACAAAGAATCTCTCCGACATGAAAAGACACTTGTAGCGTACGCTCACTTCCACCAATCTTATAACAATCCAACTAAAATATCTTGTCCCGTCTACTTAACTTGTATTCATTTCAATGAAGACTCGCGTTTCTACGATAGTAAACGATGGTGTATCAATGCAGTTACTTTTCTTCCTGTCTCTTATGAAAACGCTAAGTTCTGACATTTTTCCTACAATCGTCTTTCTAATGCAACGAAATGGTAAGTTCACGTTTCAGCTCTATTTGTTGATATTTTCTTGTTTTAACATTTCTTCCTTCTGAGAATAGTAGATCAAATATCAGATATATATTCCCGAGTATTTCTAGTCCCATTTCGTCATCGTCATTTTAACATGAGATATATCAAATAAACTTCTTTAAAACACAATATTTATTTCAGACTTGATTAACTTTCGTTAGATATCTGTATCGTATTTGGTAATGACACAAACCGCAGTGATTTTAATACGAATGATGTTAAAATGTTGTAATGTAATAACATTCAAATGTCTTAGATATACATTAAAATAAAAATTTTCTATCGATATTCGAACGTACGATAATTATGGTGAAAATTATAGTCTATCGTACGAGTGAGAAAGCACATAAAATTAACCTGTCTGCAAAACTATATGTAAACCCTATTAATATGCTTTCTTATTTGTTCTTACATAAAATAAAAGTAAATTCGCTGTCACTCAAATTAATTTTATTTCGTGAGGAAAAAACGGAAAAATTAATTATTCGTCCCGTTCGAAATTGATTTATACACTAACTGAAAAAGTCTTGATTCAACAGACCTATGATGAAAGGCATACCAGCCATGAAGAAGTCACCTTTTATTTTTTACCCATTGTATAATGGATGATTATATTATCAAGCGTGTGTTTCGTTTTTTTCTTTCTTTTCTTTTAAGATGGTAGGAACTACCTTCATGAATATTTCGCTATTTTTTTCCTTTTTCTTTTCTTTGTTGCAAATCAAGCGACTATTTTCAGAAACCAAACATTTCTGACACACACTGAATATGTGTGTGTGTGACAGGCACCACTCTTCATTTATGTTTTATGTAGTGTTTTTGGTACCGAAACACTTTCAAACTTCGTATACTTGTATATTTTGTGCTAAAGAACAGATAAAAAATGTTGTATTCGAATTTAATTTATGTAAAAAATTGTCGTATTTCGGTAATTTCAATCTAAATCTCTTGTCGATCATAATTAGTTCTAACTCTCAAGAAACGCTTACCTTAATCCTACGCATGCGCTTCAGTGAAATTCTATCGTCTGCTACAAAGAATCTCCTCGACATGAAAAGACGCTAAGGCAGCTCACATCTCATCAATTTTATAACAGCTCAAATAAATGGCATGTTTTGTCTTCTTAACATACATTAATTTCTATAAAAATTCACGCTTCTGCATAAGAATATCGATGGTGTACCAATGCAGTTGCTTTTCTCCCCAACTCTTATCAAAACACAAAGTTCTGACATTTTTCATACAATCGTCTATCTAATGCTGAAACGTCAACAATGTACGGAAATGATGAGTTTACATTTTAGTCGTATTTGTTGATTTTGTTTTCTGGTTTTGTGTTCATTTTCCTAAATACTCATGTCGACCAAATATCAGATATATATTCCCGAATATTGTCATGAGATCTTACATTAAATAATTATCCGTCTCTTACTCTCTCTTTTACTCGTTTCAGTCTGTTGACTGTGGCCATGCTGGAGCACCGCCTTTAGTCGAGCAAATCGACTCTAGGACTTATTCTTTGGTAGCCTAGTACTTATTCTATCGGTCTCGTTTGCCGGACCGCTAAGTTACGGGGACGTAAACACACCACCATCGGTTGTCAAGCGATGTTGGGGGGGACAAACACACACACAAACACATGCCCATACATATATACATATACATATATACGACGGGCTTCTTTCAGTTTCCGTCTACCAAATCCACTCAAGGCTTTGGTCGGCCCGAAGCTATAGTAGAAGACACTTGCCCAAGATGCCACGCAGTGGGACTGAACCCAGAACCATGTGGTTGGTATGCAAGTTACTAACCACACAGCCACTCCTACGCCTAATGTCGTACATTATATTATATAATTTTTTTTATGTCAACTTTATAACTAATATCGTAACATTAACGATGTACGAAACAGTGAGCTTATTTGTCGGTTTTGCTATCTTATTTTGTATTCATTTTTATGAAAACTCATGTTTGAAATTTCTTCCTTCAGCGAACAATACACCAAATATCAAATATATATTCCAGAGAATTGTCGTAAGATCTTACTTTGTATAGTTGTCTGTCGTACTTTGTATAGTTGTCTGTCGTACTTTGTATAGTTGTCTTACGGGGACGTAAACACACCAGCATCGGTTGTCAAGCGAAGTTGGGGGGACAAACATAGACACACAAACATATACACACACATACATATATATATATATACATATACATATATACGACGGGCTTCTTTCAGTTTCCATCTACCAAATCCACCCACAAGGCTTTGGTCGGCCCGAGGCTATAGTAGAAGACACTTGCCCAAGGTGCCATGCAGTAGGACTGAACCTGGAACCATGTGGTTGGTAAGCAAGCTACTTACCACACAGCCACTCCTGTGCCTATATTGATAAACATTTATAGACAATACTTCTACTCCTCAGAGATATAAAATGTGCATCGATAATAGTGTTAATGTCTCCTAACACAACTAATGAACACAATGTGCCGAGAAATTTCTCCAAATCTTGATAATAATCAGTCTGTCCCAAGTTGGGTGCATAAACAGCAACTAGTCTGATTTCCTTACCACAACTGAACGTCAAATCCAAGATGACCAGGCTACCTTCCGGATCAGAAAAAGAATCAACAATTTCTCTGAAACCCGGTTCCTTTTTAATAGGACCAGCACCCCACCCCCGCCCATTGGCCGGCCTGGAGAATAGAATCTTTCATAACCATCCAGGAGCGGGAGCAGATCTCTTGGCCCTCTCAACCAGGTTTCAGTAGCAACAATAACATCCAACCTAAGTGACCTGATGTCATTTAGGAAATGCCCTTGCTTCCAGCTCGACATCAGGCCACGTACATTTAAACATCGTACGAGAACAGCTATAAAAGGACTTACCTTTTATTCAGTGTCTGGAGGCAGGGGGGAATCCGCTTCCTCCTCTTTCTCCCGAGCTCGAGGAGTCGGATCAATGAGGCCCTCATAGATTTTAGGGGTAATGTCCATTCTTAGAGGGCCTACATCTTTTCTAAAATTGTCTGAATGAATGTTATAAGTCATTATGTTCGTTGCATAAATTTCATATCCTTCCTTAGGATTTTCCATTTCCACCCTCTCTGCATGGATAGTTACTGGGCGGTTCACCAAGTCTCTATTTGAAACCCGAACCACCATGGAGCAACTCTCCTTCTCTTTTACTTTTCCGGGCTTTTTCACCTTTTTGTAAAGTCTATTTTCATTTTTTTCATTTTTCTGGGGAGGGTGGTTTCATTTTCCTTTTGTTCTGTACTGAAGACCACCCCTCCCCTTCTTTGATTTCCACCACTGCTTCCCTTGGTGATTCAGTTGATGTTCCTGCGTTCTCTTCCTGGGTCTGCTTCTCTGCTTTTTTTTTTCTTCTCTGGGGTCTTGCAGTCCGCTCTGATGTAGCCCTTCCTTCCACATTGGAAGCATTGAGGTTGGCGACACCATTATCACCACCAGATGGGTCTCACCAACCATCACAATTTCTGGAATCTCTTCCAATGTTGTTTGTTCAGCTTGCAAGATGATCCTGACACTCTGGCCATGCCATTTCCTCAGCTCCATCACAGCAGCATCCAACAGGGTTATTCTTTCCTCTAACCTCATTGTCACTGCTCTGACCAGCCACTCTGCGTCCACTTCAGGGGGAATGTTATTTATATTCACCCTGGATGTTCTCCTGCCCATGTATATGGGCAAGAGTACTACCTCCTCCATTCTCAAAGGGTCTGCTGAATGGAGCCTAGCTTCTTCTTTTGACTCCATTTGGACCTCTACCGTCGCGAATGTTTTACCTCTAGTGAGGTATTTTATTTTGTGCCATATTGGCTTCAGACACCTATCCACCACATAGTCAATTTTCTTTTCCTTGACCTTGAATGTCTTGAAGATAATTGTCTTCTTCTCCAAATCCTCTTTTATGCTTTTTGGAGGGGCTACTTTAATTTCGTTACCCTCCCTTGCAAACATTTTCTTATGCTCCTCCATGATCTCTAAATTTATCTTCTTAACCTTGGCTCCTGCTGCCGCATTGAAGTCCAATTTTTCTCTTCTTCCTTCTTGATTTTCACCTGTCATCAGGCTTGGTGATTCAATGTTTCTTCTGATATTTCTCTTTGTCAGCTTTCTTTGCTACTCCTTTCCTGTTGGGTGTTTCTGCAGGTGAGCTGCTCCTGCTTATTGGTCGGAATTCCTCTTCTGATGTTTCTGAAAGACACAGTTCCACTACTCTTTCCATTCCTTTACTAATCTCCTCCATAATGGGTTGCTCCTCCAGAGCAGACTTAATAACAGTTAATTCCCCCGTACGGGGGAACTAATAACAACTGGTACTTATGTTATAGACTCTGGATGGATGAGAAATAAAGTCGACCTCGCCTTATCTCTAAAGATTAAGATAGGGGTCATTTAAAACTGAAAGTATTGCTATTTAAATTCGCATCAGCCCTGCTCTATTAGAGGTATGATCAAGGATATCCTAGCCATGACTAACTCTTTATTGAATTCAACATAACTGTCCTCTCCGTTTTACAATGTTAAGTTGTTATTTAAAGAAAACTGGCTGCTACTTCTACCAGATTAGGCGACCATTAAAGGTCTATTAGATTTAAGATGTGTCCGAGTGTACATGTATTCAGAGAGGGTAGCTGCAGATATTGTAGGAAGTTAATACATATAAGTATATAAGCATATATGTACTTACATATATATTTATGCACGTATATATGATTTTATGCATTTGTGTAAGTATGTATGTATGTGAATATGACTACGCGAAGGTGTTAAATTACACACAAGCATACGTGTACACACACACACACACACAAGCACACGTGTACACACACACACACACACACATACAAACCATTTGAATGCATAAACGTCACCACCATCACCACAATTATCATCATTCACTTACAGTAATAGCAATAATTATCTTTCCCCTCCTCCGCTTCTTTCCTTCTCTTCCCGCTCCTCCTTCTCCTCCTTTAAACAATCGTTGATGGGAAATGATGTAAACGAGCCAATTAAGATAGTAATAACATAAGAGAGCTGAGCTTTTTCTTGGCGCCAATTTTAGTAAACAATTGCACCAGCAGCCACAAAGACACCGAAAGTAACAACAACAATGAGATCTTGTTGTGAGCCTGTACCTGTTAGAAATAGCAACCAATTTCCCTCGAATCACATATTAAGGATCTTTCTGATTTGGCGGACACCATTTTTTATTTATGTTTTATTTAGTGTGTTTTCTACCGAAACATTTTAAAACTTCGTATACTTGTATATTTTGTCTTATAGAACAGAGAAAAATTTTGATATTCGAAGTTATTTCATGTTAAAAGTTGTCGTATTTCGGTAATTTCAACCAATCACTGACGTCTATTGAGGTGAAAACAATTACTGCTGTGGATTGTCAACAAAACGTTGTGCGGTGTAATGGGATCTTTTCCCGTGAATAAAATTAGTGCCGTTGTTTGTCAACAACAACTATCGGCGGTACTGTTATTTATGACATCGTTCGTGCGTTTGTACTG
>NC_068982.1:25999677-26001827 GCF_001194135.2 Octopus bimaculoides
CCCTAACCCTAACCCTAGGGTTAGGTTTAGGGTTAGAGTTAGAGTTAGGGTTAATTGTTTCAGAATCGTTTGTTTATGTAGTCGGCACTTAATGTATATCGGCTGAATGGACGTCAGTGATTGGTTGAAATTACAGAAATACGACAACTTTAACATGGAATAATTTATGGATTTCGTTTTTTTTTAAGAAGACTAAGAGAGAAAGATGTTTTATATGACACATTCTACCAGTGTTCCAAGTTTCAAAGTGTTTCGTTAATGAAAAATGTGGCCCCCGTTTTAAAAAAGATCCGATATATTAGAATAAGCAGAACAAGTAAAATATTTGTTTTGTGGAATAATGAGTAGTAACAGACAAAGTATTATTGTACGTTCAGATGTTGGGAAGTTTGTGTTAAAAAGTCTGTATGTTTACATATTAGAGGGTAAAATTTTCACATGAAATTGTGGATATTAAAGTTTTTAAAGTTTCAAGGATGTGTGTTGAGGTTATGGGTATTTGGTTGTTTGATTATAAACGAATGGTTATTTGGAAATCAGTCAAAACTGTACCAGGGCTAAAAATAGTTACAAAGCTGGCCCAAGGCTAAAAATAGTTGCAAAACTGGCCCAAGGCTAAAAATAGTTGCAAAACTGGCTCAGGGCTAAAAATTGTTACAAGGGAAATAGGTAATATTTACAAGTTTACCGAGAAATGAAGTGATTCATTAAAAATATTTACTGTTAAAAGTTTTCGTTGATTTGCGTTGTTTATATAAACTTATCTGATACAAGGGAGATAAATCTCCTTCATATGATTCTGCTTCACTTTTCATACGACAAAACCTATGGATATATTGGGGAAGATTGTAAGTGAAATTCATGCTTTTCTAACGATATTTCTAACAATGGATAAAGGAAATATTATGGACAGAAATAGCGAAATGCGTTGTAGACTTGAACACCTTTGAATTTAACACTGTTACTTACTGGTTACAATAAACAATTTTAAAAGTATCTAAGGGAAATAATTTGAGCACAAGCAGAATAGAAGTTGTCTACCTTGGAATTTTTAATGATACTGGTAGAGGTTAGTGAAGATTGCTTTACAATCCAAGATCCATATTTGATGCTATGTTTGCTGTTGGTTAGCCCTAGGTCAGTCCTAATCAAGTGTACATATGATCAACAATATTCCAGATGTGACCATCCTTCATTTCCACCTAAACTGTAACT
Organism: Octopus bimaculoides; assembly: GCF_001194135.2. Classification (NCBI taxonomy): domain Eukaryota; kingdom Metazoa; phylum Mollusca; class Cephalopoda; order Octopoda; family Octopodidae; genus Octopus; species Octopus bimaculoides. The sequence goes on from NC_068982.1 coordinate 26,000,893, forward strand.
TATAGCACACTATCTAATGTGTTATTTCTTTTTAGAGTTTCTATGAGGTGATTGAATGAGATTTCGTTGCGATTCCTACCATGATGAGTGACCATTTATGACTACTTTTGTAATTTAACTAAAATGTAGTCTTCATACGCAGTCGAATCAATGATAACTTCTCTGGTAATATTAGGTATAAATGGAATTACAATAGACGAAGCAAAACTTCAGTTGCATCTTCAGTTTTACACTCGGGAAGGCATTATCGTTACAACTTTAAAACACTCTCAAATACGCAACCCCAACACATACACATGCATACACAGCTCGACATAAGGTACAGACGAGGGCAGCAGAATCAAACTCCCTCATTCACCAAATGGGTCAAGAGCTAGGACAAATGCATATACAAGAGTGGTAATGTGAAACACCCCAGACTGAGGAAATCAGCAAGACCACGGTGATGCTCCAGCATGACCGCAGCCGTATGGGTGGAGTTGCTTGTCTCCCCCTCGTAAACATAAGGACACAGGAATTGTGTCAAGGCCGACAGGAAGCAGTGCAGCTTCCTAGGACTAAATAGCAGTGGCATGATTCCCTTCTTGGGACTGTCACGTTAAGTTGACAACACAACTACTGTATATATATATGGGAGAATGTACGAAAAAACAACAACAGACGAGGACAGGTGGTGTAAATAACAAAAGGATGTATTAGTATGACGCTCGGGAATACGGAAAGTCTTTGACGTTTCTAGCTACGCTCTTCAACAGAAAGAATACGGAGACAAGGAGAAAAAAAATTGAATAGTGTTCAGTCAACGGTCAATCATAGTAATGGCTGACCAGAAGTTAGAAATTTTTTTTCAGGAGAGCTAAGAAAAGGGGGAGAAAGAACGGTGATCGAAGAACGAGGGGCTGTGTGTGTGGGAGATAGAATGCTGGTGATCTTGA
>NC_068982.1:26002007-26003968 GCF_001194135.2 Octopus bimaculoides
AAGCAAACAGACACCTTTAATTTTCAAAATTTCTGATCTGAGCGTCTTAATATGTTTTCAGCGGTGTAGAATTTACAATGTAATTATTTTTTTTCATTCCAGATGGCATTATATTAAACATTTGCGAAGAGTAACCGTGTCACGCACAAAATATTCAGCAGAACTGTCAGATTTTCAAAGAGGTCGTATTGTTGGGCAATCTGAGGCTGGTTTAGCCAGCGAAAAATTGCTGAAAATCTTCAAATTCCTCTTGCTACTGTTAATAGAATTATAGTGCAATTCAAAAGCCAAGGAAAAGAATCAGCAGATTCTTGTCCCGGCCGACTTGGGCCCTCGGAAAGGAGGCTTCGCTTGTTGAAGAGAATTGTGGAAAACGAACCCGGTTTGAAGGCTTCTGACATTGCAAAACGGCTAGAAGTTAGTCCAAGAACGTGTGTTACATATCTGCACAAGCATCGGTATTATGGACGAGCAGCTAGAAGAAAACCTCTCCTGCAACCAATTAATATCATGAAAAGAAAGAAATGGGCTAAGGAGATGTCTGAAAAATACATCGAAATACTTAAGCAAGGAGTACTTCCGATGATTTCACACGATAACATAACGAAAAATGAGTTTTTATTCATTTAAGATGGGGCTCAATGCCACACAACGAAAAGGAATCAACAATGGCTGACTGAAAATGGGATCAAAAAGCTTCCTTGGCCGAGCCAATCTCCTGACATGAACCCAATTGAAAATCCTTGGAGCATACTAGATACAACATTGTGAAAATCTCGACAGAAACCTAAATCTAAAGATGAATTGTTTCGATTGTCGTGTGAAAAGTGGGCAGAAATTCCACAAGAGATAATCACAAAGCTCATCAGCTCAATGCCAAAAAGAGTTTCTGAATTAAAATCTGCAAAGGGAATGTCGACTAAATACTAAAGTATGTAGTCCTACCTATCGATTACATTTCAATTGTTCGCTTTGCTTATTAAATAAGGGATTTTGAAAATTAAAGGTGTATAAGAATTGTTTCCGGAATTTGGCGCGCCAGAGCTGAAACATTTTGAAAATTAACCCCAATGTAATCGGTAGAACTGTACGCAAGTCTTACTTTATGAAGACAATTCGTGTATAGTTCTGCAAATTGTATTGATTCTAGAACGATTGTGCTGATGAAAACACGGATGTTGTTACGTAAGTAAAACGTTAATGTTCGAAACCGGTACACAATTAATTCTTTATTCTGTATATTTCTCATTTTGTCTTGCCTGCTTATGTTCTGGTGTTTTGCGAAATTTTTTCTGGAGAACATTATTTTTCTTTGTGGTTGGGTCGTTGATGACCTCTTTCTAGCATATCGGATGTTCACTTAGCGGTCATCCCTTCTTATGCACACACACACACACACATATATATAAAAATTATAAATATCATTGCAGTACAATAGTATTATTTTCCAGCTAAATAAAGCACCGAAAAGGTACAATTATTAATAGGAAATAGTGGCACACCAAGGCACCAATGTTTGCTGGAAATAGCAGTCGATAACCGAACGACGCTATGTAAAGTTTCAGTGAATGTATGCATGTAAAAATGTGTGCGGGCGGCGAACATAAAAAAATGTTCGTCTTACCTCTAGGAAGAACGCTGGATAAATGGACAATCTAGAATGGATAACCTAGTACTCGAGTTTCGGACTTTCCAGAATACGTTTGTTATCGTAAATTTGTTTAGTCTTCGGCAAGTCCGAAACTCGAGTACTAGTTTATCCATTCTAGCTTGTCCATTTATCCGCTTTACATAACGTTGTACGGTTATCAACTATTTCCATGAATCATTGGTGCCTTGTTGTGCCACTATTTCCTACGCGCGCACACACACACACACTTGTTTTATTATTATTTGGATTATATGTGTGTGTGTATATATATATATATATATATCGTTGTTTTATAATTTTGACTTTGCAC
>NC_068982.1:26004309-26007582 GCF_001194135.2 Octopus bimaculoides
CATACATATATATAAATATGAAAATATATATAAATTTCTTTGTTTTCTTATTATTTGGATTGTGTGCATATGTATATAAATATATATGTATACATATATATATATATATATATATATATATATATACTAGCGTAGCTAGGTGTGGGCACTAGTAGCAGTCCGCCCCGGGCAGCTCTTTTAAAGGGGCAAGGACTTTTGGGTTCGCTGTAGGTAATGTGCGTTTTTGTGGGGTTCGAGGGCAGCAAATGGAAGGGCCGCCCCGGGCAGCATACACTCTAACTATGCTAGTCTATCTATATAGACAAAATACAGACATAGTGCAAATACTGCACCAACCCTTAATGTACATGTCAGTGGGGTCAGCAGGCGGAGAGATAGAAGTACACTGCTAACAATATTAAATGATTCCAAACAGAAAATGTCGACTTTGGTGTGATTTCTACTCGGTTATTAAATATTGTAAGATATTGAATGTAGTAGTCTACTGACTGTAAGATAGTGTGGTATCATACTAATTGTGCCAACTGACCACACTCATGTATAATACTAAATGCATAACAATACTGGAAGACAAAGGAAATGGAGGGATCAAGCGATATTTAAAGGCGCCTTTTAATATCCCTAATTCTATCAGTATTCTCAATCTTTTTTCTGTGCTATGGTTTAATATTACTGCTTGAAATGTTTCCATATGATATTGACAAAATGTCATATTCAAAATCTGCTAGTAACAAATTGTGTGTGTGTGTGTGTGTGTGTGTGTGTGTGTGTGTGTGTGTGTGTGTGTGTGTGTGTGTGTGTGTGTGTGCGTGCGTGCGCGTGCGTATGTGTGATGTACTTTGCTGAATCGTGGCAAGAGCAGGGTACTTTGATAAATGTTAGCAAAAGAAAGGGACGATAGGCATATGTATGACCGTGTCGGCAAGAAGCCCACTCCGCAACCATACAGTTTCAGGTTCATTCTCACTGCGCGGAACCTTGGGCAAGTATTTTCTAATCTTGTCCCAAGCCATACAATATCTGGTGATCGAATTTAGTTGATGAAATGTGTGTGGAAGCATATCTTGTGCACTGATTGTATGACATTGTATTTTTTATATATTGCAAGCGATGTTAAACTACTGCCATGCCTGGCAAACGAGTGCCCACCACCGAAGAAGTCCAATAGGATCGAAATCACGTAGTCTGGTGGACTCGGAGCTAGGGTGGGAGGAGTTATTTCCCGCTTGCAATAAATATCGAGTGCGAAAAGCGCACTGAATAAGTAAAATGGAGATGTCTTCCTGGGGTTAAAATAGCAGTATCGTCGTCTTCTAGAGAACAGCCACATTAAAGTGGCGATAATACATACATACATACATACATACGTACGTACATACATACATACATACATACATGCAAACATACATGTGTGTGACATGCGTGTATGTGTGTATCTTCGTGCTAGTCTACCCACTGTCTGACAAGCGGAATTGGCTTTTTCGCGTCCCTATAACTTAAAGTTTCGGCAAAAGATGCCAATAAAATTAGTACCAGACTTTAAAAAATATCAACACGGGTCGATTTGTTCGTCTAAAAACACTACAAGGCAATGCTTCAACGTGACTATAGTCCAATGACTGAAACGGGTAAAAGCGTAAAAGAGCAATCGCTGCAATTCTTGACTGTTTGGTCAGCTCACTGTATTCTTTCATAGACTAGCCTGCACGAGGACCGATCAAAATGAAACCAGCGAGAGAGCTTCTTCTATGAGCTATTTGAAGAATCAGCTGAATCTTCCTCTTAAATCACATCTTATGGTTTAAAAATAAAAAGAAGGAAGAAACATTGAGCAATGTTGAATAGTCATGGTTGAACACCTTTAACCATACGTCTACTTGAGCAGAGCTAAAACAACAGAAGAAGCAGCAGCAGCAGCAGCAACAACAACAACAATTTTTAGACTTGACTAATTTCTAAGCAAGTGCTCGATTTACAAGAAACAACGGCCAAAACTCCTTCAAATCATGTGTATCCTAGCGTCTTAAAACCGTAGAAGATGCTAAATATTGAAATTGCATACAGATCAAGATATAAGCTATGATGATCACGGCTGAAACAACGTCTTTGATAATAGGCCTGCTCAATTTAGGGTTAACATACGTTTGGGGTTAAACAACAGCAACAACTACAAAACAATAGTAACAAAGTGAAGAAACCATTTTGTTATTAGAACAGCATCACAACACCAACTGTTATGTGGCAGTTTAGTTGCTGTGGAAATAGGGTGTAAGTACTATACGCAAGGACGAATGACAACGGGGTATGATCATGAAAAACTACAAAGCCATGATTCCTTTTACTGTAGGAATTCGGCCGTTACGACAGACATAAAAAGAAACAACAGCAGCATTACACACACACACACACACACACACACACACACACACACACACACACACACATGCATGCATGCACACACACACGCACGTACACGTACACTCACATAGCTGTACAAACTCGCAGATACATGTGCGTACATATGTAGACATGCAGACAAACTCACAGGCAGATACAAAGAAATACAAACCTGTGTATGCATATGGTCATTAAGTGTTTGTTTTTGTGTGTGTGTGTGTGTGTGTGTGAATGTGGTTATGTGTATGTGTTGCATATGTATGAGTACTAAGGAAGAAAGTGGAGGAGAACGGGGTGGAATGTAGGAGGAGAGACGGGGAGTGCTTGCATGTTTCTCAACGTGTGTCTATCTTAGTGTGTGTGTGTGTGTTATGTATAATTGTTCATTATCTAACGTCAAATCATTAAGTATCTGGCTGGCGCCGAGGAAATTCTTATCATTTAAGCAGGAATAGAAGTAACAACTAATTGTCGGCTAAGTTTTGACAGGATGGCTACTTGCAGTTATAGCTTTGGCCTGCTTTTCTTTCTAGTCGAAGAGAGAAGGTGGAACGAGTGCATACACACTGAAAAATATGTTTCAGTAATGTATGTGTATATGTGTATGTATATGCATGTGTGTGTGTATATATATATGAGCATATGTGTAGTTATGAGTGTACGCACACATACACATGCATATTCATATACACATGTGTGTTAGTTTAGTTTTATAGTGACGGCGTGAGAGAGAGTGAGATAAACTGAGACTTCGGTCAATATTGGCTCTAGGTAATGTGTAACTTAATGTATATATATACATATATTCATGAATTCTGGCCCACCCTGTATGTATACCTGCCCTATATATATATATATATATATATATATATATAT
>NC_068982.1:26008066-26012876 GCF_001194135.2 Octopus bimaculoides
GGGAAAAAATCCATCATTTATTCCCGAAATATATATTTATATTTATATAAGGGCATTACTATACAATAACGCCTCACGCTATGAGGGACTCTAAGGTCAGACTACCATAAAAAGCACATTTTTTTCCCTTATGAGGTTTTTTCACGCTAGCTACTTGATAAATTCTTGTAAAAGAATTCGTCCTATTATTGAATTTATATATATATATATGTATATATAAACGTTGAATTTATAAGAAAGATCCAGAGGAACAATTACAAGGTAGCCAAATGTCACATTAGCGTCATAGGAATTAGAAATCGCACTTGCGTGTGAGTTAATTCCGGAGAGAAGGTTAGAAATCGGCTCTTTCTCTATTGGCATGCAATCTTGAAATAAAAATAAATAACGACATGCATACAACCCCGATATCAAAGAAGTAAGACCCTACAGTATGGTAGAAGCCATAACCACTCATAATAAAAAGAAGTACTGGTGGAATGTCCTAGTGGGAACCTCAATAAAATCTAAACATAATAGACCTGTCATAGTGATTTAATATAGAGAAGAGAAATTGTGTACAGTTGTGGAAATCAGCTGCCCAGTGGATGTTAACATAAAGCTAAAGATCAGCGAAAAAGGAAATACCTACGCTGAACTATTGACAAATCTATAGTTACTCTATCCAGATTACAACTTCAGGTTTATAACTGTAATTATTGGGGCACTAAAATATGTAACACACTGCCTAAGTACTTATCTTGAGAAATTAGGCTTCTCAAAACCACAAAGATTGGAACTGTAGAAATCTGTAAAACTTTCCAGAAGTTCATCATTTAAGTATATATATGAGCATGTCTAGACATGCAACTATTTGCATGAGAATACATACATAAAACAAAGTATACAAATCTGTACGTATACATACATACATACATACAAAAATATCTTGTTGATGTTGAAATTCCAATGAAGGAGTCTCGGATCTAGGTTAGAAATCGGCTCTTTCTCTGTTGGCAAATAATCTTGAAATAAAACTGAATTATGACATACATATATACATGCATGCATGCATTCATACATGCATTCATACATGCATACATACATACAAACATACATTCATACATACATACATACATACGTACATACATATATACACATTCATACATACATACGTATATACATATATGCGTGCGTACGTACATACTTTTGTAAAAGGCACAATTGTTATTATAGGACAAGATGCCTCACAGTATTTGTTCCGGCTCTTTACGCGGTGAGTTGCAGTCTCTTTGAGTTCAACTTTGCTTTACATTCTTCGGGGTCAATAAAATAATGTTCCAATCTAGGGCAGTAAAAAGGTAGAATTTCAACGTTAGACAAAATATTATATCACGTTTGTTCCAACTCTTAACGTTTCGAGTTCACTCGCTATATCTCTTACCTTTCGACCTCTGTAGTTGTTTACCCTGGATAGACTGTTGTCTCTTGTATAACGTTTGTGGTGGGGGAGAACAGAGACACAATCATGGGCAACTATTGGGCTTCCATAAGAACCTTACCCAGGCTTGCGTCCTAGAGAGGTACTTCCAGGTGCAGTTACATGTCCAACACTAATCGACAGGTACTGCAACATCTATGTTGGTATTTGAAGTATTATTTAGTCACTCAAACCTTTTTTATGGAAAGAATTCCAACACACTATTTTTAATTTGTGAAAGGCTTTTTACTTTGTTCATTGATGTGTGCATGTAGTGTGATAGTGAGAGTAAGAGAGCCGCAAGAGGAGAATGAGAATTATGTTGCATTTTGTGGTTTATTCCAAAATGTCACTTTATCTCATGTTTTTTTTTTTTTGTGTGTAGCTACTTTGGACAATGTATCCTTTATTTACTACTCCACGGTAAAAACTGAGGTAATTTGTTTGATCATTTAAATAGGCAGTGCAACCACGCGTTGTCATCTATCGTGGTTGGTAGCTAGATATGTGCAATAGAATATAACAGCAGGAGAGAGTTGTAGTTATCTTGCTAAGGCACGTAAATGTTTTGGTGTAGATTGCTTTGGGCATAAAAGGAGTTTAGTGGTGTCTCCTGTTGTACTATCTGTACTGCATTTGTACGAGGATGCGTCGTGCGCATTGAAGCATTCGGAACTCGTGTTGTTCGGAAATGTATTAAGCTGTTCTACTAAGGTTGCTTAACTTCAGGTGGGAGACAGTTAGTGAAGTTAGAGTGTATGTATTAACATAATATATTAAGTTAATGAGGTTCCCATTACAGGCTTTTGTTTTGAATTCATATGTTTATGTATGTTTTCATTAATGCACTAGATGTATGACTTCGCGTATGAGACTTAATATTGGTTTGGTTTATATTGTTTCGTCGAGGTGTAAATTGAGTTCTGAGACATATTGTGTAGGTTTATAGTTTAGTGTCTTGTATAACAGCCGTGTGACTGTAGCATGTGATATATATTTTGTATTCCATAAAGGCATGTTAGGCTGTTTGTTTTCTGTTGCAGAATCCTTACATTTTTCTTTTGTTTGCTGAATGTTCATTGGCTACTTTGATTGTTGCTTTGTATTTTATGTGTAAAAGCTATGTTGTTTATAGTTAATTTTGGCCTATGACTATGAGAAGGGAGATAATGTTGACACTTCCTTAATTTATGATAACATACAATTTGTTTGCGCTGGTTTTTAATGTCATGCTGTCTGCGTATACATACATGACTATGTTGTTGTTGTTGTTTTTGTTGTTGTCGTGCGCGCGCGTGTGTGCGTGCTTGCGTTCTTGCTTTTACATTTCGAAGTATTTTGTTCGTTATATTTTGCAGAGCTATCGGTTTCAGATTGTCTCTATGCGTGATGTTGAACCGTTTTGCTTCTTGATGCACAATTTCTTTCGTTTGCTGTGAGAAGACTTTATTTTCAGACTGGCATTTTAGCAGTCTTTTTTATGGCATATTGTCTAAAAATTTATATAAGTCCATTTCTAAAACGGAAGGCATAATATCCATGGCAAGAGATTTTACTAATATCTCGTACCAATTGATCAATATTATAAATACTCTCTAAAATCTATATTCTACACAAACTACAAAACAAGGTGTAAAATGTTATACAAAATACTTTTTTTTCAATCATTTAATAATTATCTAATAATTCACTACGTCACACTTCAGACAACATAACCACGTTCCGCTAGCAGTTTAGAACCGTTATAAAACATTTCTCGAAAATATGTCACAAAAAAAGAAGCAAAAAGAACGACAAATTCAGAATTACAAAATGAAAATTACCCATCATTTATCTAAACTATGATTTTGATCCTTTTCTTTCATGAGATATCAAAACTGAAAGAGAAAATTTCCAAACTGAAAAGACACATGCATATACCTGTGCATATAATTCCTGAAAAAATATTGCGTCTTTATGTCTTCACCTGCTCATATGAATACTGCCAAACTCACAGACTCTGAAAACTGGGTAAAACTATCATACCACACCACAGACCAACTACACAATGAAATAAAATTACTAAACATGAAAGGTCACTGGACATGCGAGGTGCAGAGTTTGTTGGCACAGTAAGCTCCAAACATTACAGTGCCTGCCATAACACGTACAGTAATCTAAAACAAATTGATACAACTACAATAGCTCTAACAGCAAGCAACAGGATCCTAACAGCTTTATCTCTCTCTCTTAATCTAGTAAAACTGAAGGAAAAAATACACAGAAAAATAGTATCGGCCTCATTACACTGAACACTGTGCTGGGAGTACATTGCCAGTGATAATTGTAGATATGCAACAGTCAAAATTGTAGCCATCACTAGAAGAGAGAGAGAGTCTTTACGTGGTCACTGAGTCTGGCATAAATGGCTGACAAATCTTCTTATACCTTAAGGTTTTAAAAAGATAATGTTATATTGGTCAACGATAACGATAACGATAAAAAAACATCGTTCACAGCTAGAACACTATTAATCATGTTTGCTCAATCAGAACTGTCTTTGGGATAAACACCGACAATAACAATAAGAAACTTACAGAAACAGATTGAACTGAGAAGATTCAACATCTCCAGAGATCCACGCTGCACCACATGCAATTAATTAATCACTGTATGTCAGAATGTGAAGCGTGATCCTCATATAATATTTGATTCCCAAATTGGGAACCAGAGATTCCCAAACTAGGGTCAATTTATTTCATGGTGGTAAATTTCAACTATCCAGTGGTTAATTTACTGATTCTAAATTTGTACACTTTTTTCTTACCAATTATGAAAAAAATCTAAGATGAAAATTTGAAGCTGACCTATTTTATGAAAAAATACTGTTTTTTTCTACCAGTTTTGAAATAATGATTTATATTGTGTGCTAAATAACATAAAAAAACGATGATTAAAAACAATATTATGTATTTCCTAATTATCGGATAAACTTTATTTTCCAAATATCGCTAGGGGTGTGCAAACTTATTTGACCTGTGGCTCGTACCTAATCATTCGACAAACATGACATAGGCCTGCTCGGTCAAAGCTGATCTGGATCTATTCAATAACTAAGAGAAAGTTGTATTCAGGCAGATAGAATGTTTTTTCAGTTTTCTTTTCATAGTATGCTTTGCTAAATAAAACTTGTACTCAGTAAATTTATTATTGAAGGAATAAATATGAAGCTTTTATTTTTGAAGAGTTTATTTGTACTTGGGTACACCAAAGGCTCTTAACTTCAATGAGTAACAGAGCATTGAATCGGAGAAATAGTAGAGTAACACCGCTTTACACACACACACACACACACACACACACACACACACA
>NC_068982.1:26013115-26027502 GCF_001194135.2 Octopus bimaculoides
ATATATAAAATAACTTGAATAGAGTTAACGTAAAAAACAAACAAACTAATAAATATATAAATAGAAGCAACTTTTTAGCACAAGAAACTTATTTTACACTAAATAATCACAAGCACAACATTCCCAGATATAGCATAATTTTTTTATCTTTTAGATAGAAAACATGTTGCGGAACTGTATAACAGACCAAGGGGCAGCTGTGAAACGAAGATGTTGACACCTCATGAAATAAATGAGATGTGAATTTAGGAACATTTTGCATGTTTCTAAATAGTTAAATAGCTTATTACGTATAATGATATTTAATGATATTCTTTTAATTATAAAAAGGAAAAATCGAAAGTTAATTGTAGAAAATAAATGATAAACATTCATAATTGCTTTATAATTTGAATTTCTGCACTGCTCATCGATTGTGTATGCGTGGGTGTTTTACTCGTATGCTCGTTCATTCAGCTATTCAGTTCATTTTCATGCTAATGGTCAGCAAGTATACTGTATTCATAATTTCTCCACTACACCTTTCGATATATAAAACGAAGGGATACTATGATAGTGAATAATACAAAAAAGAAATGGAATCTTTTAAAATGAAATACAAGATTACGAATGAAAAGAATTTGAAAAATCTGTTAAAAATGTAGTTTCAAAAATTATATAGGTCACAATCCATGATTTTAACGGAAAAATTTATTTGGATGAAATTAAAAAGGAATGGTTCTTGCAATCTACGAGGGCATGTAATTTAGAAACGAGCACGTCATCGCATTTATTAACATAGGTAAATGATAATGCAATGTTTAAACATGCCTATATTGCAGCTTGTTATTTATGCTATATTCTCATCTACTTCTAAGACGCTGACACATAAAGTATGCAACTGTAAAGAAATATTTACTGCATGCAAAGGCTGATTTTATAGAGAAAATCGAGCACTTTAACATAAGAAAGTGTCAGTGCTGATACTGAAGCAGCATATTTATTGGCGAAAAAATTAGAAAAATATGGTTACTTAGCCCAGTTTTGGAAGCACAATTTACCAAGAAGTCACTCTGCAGGATAAAAAGACAGAAAAAAAGAAAAGTGTAGAAGATAGATTTTTACAGTGGTTAAAGTTCTCTTAATGTTATTGTTTGAACATAATGCGGCTGGAGGTTGTAAGTTAAGAACCCTGGTTGTGTGTCGTGTCGAAAATCAAAGATAATTTAAAAGAGTCATAACTACTCTCCCAGTCATATGCGAAGCAATTAAAAAAAAAACGCATTTGGTTCTTGTTACATAGGAAAATGGTTTTCGCATCACTTTGTACTTGAAGTAAAAAATATTGTGGAGACAAAAATATTTTATTTAATAATCTACCGTTCGTAGACTATGCAGTTTGTTTTCCACAATCTCTATAACAACACCATCGAAATGTTAGTTTAATGTTTATACAGTCAAATACAATGTCACTTTTTCAAACAATAAACCAATGCGTTATTACAAAATTAAAAATATATTATATTCAGTGTGTATTTGAGAACTTAATATATGCTTTTGATAAAGGAGGCTCAACAACAAAAGAATTTAAAAAATCATTTAATATTCTTGGTAAAACCTAGAAGAAATTACAGAGAAAGATATGTAAGACGTTTGGAACAAATTCTGTCCTTTATTTATGATAAGTTTGAGAAATTTGAAGAACCAGCAGAGCTTGTTCGAAGTGAAGTAAATGCGATCGTTGATATTACTAATCTGTAAAGATCCGTACAACATGCTTTCAAAAGAAAGACGAGAAAACATCGCGTAGGCCCCAAATTTGTGCTGCGTCTGCTTACAAACAAATAAATAAAGAACCGAATTAGCCATGATTAGTCAGGAAAAAGTTTGTTCCACACTATCAGAATATTAACAAACAGTTTTACTTGGATGTTCCAAGGCGTTTGCGATGGGCTGTACGAAGGAACCAGCCTGAAGAATTAACCAAATATAATCTGGCTCCTGCACCACAACAATGCACCCGTTTATACATAATTTTATATTTTTTATCCGTGACATTTTGGTAGTGCAAAACATTATATCAAACAACCAGCTTACTTTTTAGATTTTCCACTGTCATTTACTTCTTAAAATTGAAATTCAGTTTGAAAGATCACTGATTTGAGCCGATAGAAGAGCTAGAAGAAAATTCACAATAAAGACTGCACACTACTCCTGAAAACAAACACACTGCAAAGCTTATTTCATAGTTGGAAATAATACGTTGGGAACCATATACTAACAGTAGAAGGAACTATTTTGATGAAAACAAGTCTGATTAAATTTAAGTAAATGCAATAAATTTGTTTTTTAAATAATTGGTTCCCTTTTTGGACAGATCTTGTGCATTTTTATAATACATACATACATACATACATACATACATACATACGTACGTATGTAAGCACACATGTCGAACATATCATATACCAAAGCCACCATCTCCATAATGAAAGAATATGAGATTGTATTAACCAGGTCAAGTCTGTGTGCTTGTAACTTGGCACCTGGAGATGCAATTTCAAGCCATCCAGCGTGTGTCGCTCGGCAGATGATTCGGTTAAGGTACTTGGGGTTAGTTTTGTCCGGATACTCAGGTGGATAGAACTCGGAGTAGGTTACAAGTAGGGTGACCAATATGACTTAGGAATTGACTGAGAGAAAGCTGTCACTGCATGGTTGAACTGCCGATAAAATTAGTGGAGGAGATATATATAACCCACCTACTATCTTCGTAATATTTGCTGCCTACAAGGCGGCGGGCTGGTAGAGGCGTTGGCACGCGGGGCGAAATGCCTAGCGGTATTTCGTCTGTCTTTACGTTCTGAGTTCAAATTCTGCCGAGGTGGACTTTGCCTTTCATCCTTTCGGGGTCGATAAATTAAGTACCAGTTGCGTACTGGGGTCGATCTAATCGACTGGCACCCTCTCCAAAAATTTCAGGCCTTGTGCCTACAGTAGAAAAGAATATTTGCTGCATGTCTTTGAAATGATCTCATTCATCATCTTCAAAGAAGAAAACAACAACTAATTATAACTATTATTTCAGTAGCCTTATTTAACAAATGCTTTCACCACACAGCAATGCACAGAACTATATTTCTTGGATATATGTGATATTTCGTTTTGGTATTGTGTTTTTTTATTGTATTAACAATTCTCTATGTACTCCAAGCGTGCAGTGTCTAGTAGTATTGTTTCTGTGTGTTTAAGTCCCGGGGATTTGGTCATATATTTACATGTTGTTTATTTTTAACAGTCTGAAGGCACATATTAGTATAGAGGCTGTTTCTGCTTTGGATTATGGTTATATCTGTATCCAAAGATTTCTGTTTGGATATTTTATTGTTTCAAAGATATAGTGTCATTTGTTAGAATTGATACATCATTAAGGAGGTATTTTCCTTCATGATGCTCTTTGGCAGACAATAAATATCTGGTCGATTTGACTTAATAACTCTGTGCGTATGAAATGACGTATTTCAGAGAGTAGGGTTACCATGTCAATCTCTATTTCATTTGCTGTGTACATTTTCATCCTCTCCTTTCTGTCAATAAGTTATAATGCTATATAATTTCAATATTTGAAAACTTCAACTTTGTTATGTGAGTATGTTTTCTCCTTTCGGTTAAGAAACGCTAGCCAGAAAAAAAAAAAAAAACACAAGAAAACCCCAGTAAAGGAACAAAAAACTAAATTTATTGATTCTTTTTAATCTCCACATATTCTTCAGTAATCTATAGTATTCTATCCCATGATAGGTATATGGCAGGAAGGCTGTGGTCTTGTACTGCAGGCAAAAATTGTCGGTCACAAATCAAATTGTCCACTTCTCAGTTACTGCTGTGTGTTTCATTATCAAATTTCACTTTGATCAGTCTTTTAATATGACTGTGATGCTAACAGTTGTAGCACAATTTTTTGTATTCATTTGTTCCAGTTTTTTTTTTTTTTTGCACTTATGAGCATTTTCATAAGCGTACAATGGCATACTTATTTCATAAATTCTTAATTGCAGAAGACTAGATTTATGTTCTAGGTGACTAGACTCTTTTTCTATTTCAAGCATTGGCTGATATACTCTAAACGATCTTAGTAGTTACCTTTTCCTTAGCCATATAGTCTCCAGTGCAGTATGTTATGAACGTCAAAGCTTCTTTTGTTAGAATATTAACATTTAATAGTATTTAGTTTCATTTTAATATATGAATCTGAAGTGCAGCAATGTTCTTTCTTAAATCATTTTGTATATTATGCAATAATATTTTTCTGTCTATTTAGCAGCATTTTTCCAACTTTACGTTTTGAATTCGAATGCTACGGGGTCGGTTTTGCTTTTCATCCTTTAGTGGGGTCGATGAAATAAGTACCAGTCAAACACTGGGATCGATGTCATCGACTTATGCCCTCCCCCAAAATTGTTGGCCTTGTGCCAGAATTTGAAATCAATATTTTGTCTATTTCGTTTAGTGTTAAGTATATTGAGATAAATTCTTGTTTCCTCGTATCTGTAGCTAATATTTATAGATCATACTGATGTTTATGAACTTTTCCATCAAAAGTGACACATTTTTCTCAAAGTGAATTTTATATTCTGACAACTCTCATATGAGCAATGATGTCAAAAATGTTGGCTAAAGACAATTACCACCATCAAATAAAAGGAGAATGTAGGAAATATGCAAAATATAATAGTATATATGGTAGGCAAATTCATTATGTAAAAAAATAGGCATTGGGTCAAGAATAAAAATGTGAAGACTTGGCAATAACTTTGGCAATAACTCAAGTAAATGTTACTGTGAATTTATTGTCATAGGTAGACTTTACTCTAATATATAACTAATTTTTGTATTATTCTATTTATTGTATTAACTAATTATGTACTACTAGTATTTTGTATAACCTATTTTCAAATGTCTAATTATTAATTAATAATTAAAAAATGAATTTTTTAAAGTACAAAATATATTTTGAGTTATTTATTTTATTTTTGATAGAATTAACAAGTAATAACAAATAAAAGTAATAACTTGTAATAAAATTTTTAGTTTTAATAAAAGCTAATATTTTCTAAATCTAAATATTCTATTTGAAATTTTATCCTTAGCTGCAATATTTTAAGTAAAAAGTTTCTTGTTCTGTACTTCACTAGGTGTAATAAGTTGTCCTGAACTTTTCCAAGTGTAATAACTTGTCCTGTAGTTTTCCAGGTTTATAATCTTAAGAATATTATTTCTCTTGCTCGCATTTTTCCATGGAACAATTAATATGTATTACTGGACAGTACAAGTAAAGAATTGTGTCTTTTGTCGACTGCGACATAAGAATATTACTTAAAAGTGAGAGTGAGGAAGAGAGGAGAACTCGTTGAGAAGGCTTTGTGACTCTCTGGTTAAGTTGAATTTCCCAGCCTTTTTATAACTGTTACCCGTCCTTCTATCATCTTCGACCAAACTATTTGGTAAGAAAACCCACCTATTTCTTTTGAAGATTGCTGCCTCAACCATAATAAGCTATCCAGTGCTGATTGGTTGAATCATATTTGCACATATATATATAAAACCTTTTATGGAAATATATTGATTCGTGGCTCTAGACTGGGAAACCTTGAGAACTGTGGTTTAAATCTCCGTCAGAGTCGCGATATAGCAATCCCCTTACAGTGAGTTTGTCATACTACAAACGGAACAAAAATATGCCGTGAAAATAGCTATTAAAAGAACAAAACTATTAAATTACATAAAAGTTGCAGAAAGTATAAGTGCAGAGTGTTCATAATTAAGAGAAAAAAAGTTCATAAAAGTTGACAGAAGTTCACAGTGTAATTCAATATTTGTATAAAATGTCACACTACAGAAATATAATATTTTACATAATAGGAACAGTAGCTTTGTGTACTGAGAATGTATGTATCTTTAACAAATTTAAGTGTAGCAATATATGTTATTTATGTTGACATTTTCTGCACAGAAATAAATGAAATTTTGTGTTTTTTAGTTAACACCACGGTTTTCATCCAATTAGGAATAGATTTGATTAAATTTTAATGACAGTCTAATCTATGTTTATCTTCGGTCAGTGCTTCTTTCTTGGCGATAGCGGATGCAATTTTCGACGATCTTGTTTCCAACTTTCTAGTAAAAGGTTTCCAAAGATTTGATTCCGTGAGTTATTTTCCAGGCTTGCGATATCGTGTTTGCACTGCATGGAACACCATCATCCTGAAAGAAAGATGGGTTTTCTTATCAATTTCTGCTTTGGAATATATACAGGTAAAGGACTCACTTCATGGATTTGACTGTATTTTGAACCATTTAAATGATTTTCAACGAAAATTGGCTCTAATCTGCTTATCGCTCAAATTTTCTTCAGACAATTCTTCCATGTTTAGCCGTTCCTTGCAAACAATTTGGCTCTCATATGTTGATTATGTTTTTCCATAACTAAATTTGCGTTGAAGTAGAAAATTGGCAGAATTTGTAATTGTCAGACTATATTATTGATGGCGAAATCTCCTCTTCCATACGATAGAACTTTTTAGACTTGGTAAACCTTTTGGTTTTATTTTCCAAGGTTTTATTTTCCGATTTCTTTCAAAATCGTTCTTACGTAATATGGTGACATATCTAAAGAATATAGTGAATATTTAAAGAATGTGTTCGAGGATGATTAAGGGGTTAGATGGGTGCTGAAGAAAGGCCAACCCCCACCACGAAATATGGCATATACGCCCATTACTCATTTTCATCTTCGATCTCATTGTTTGTTTACATCTGATGTCTCGTATACGAAACGTAGTAGCAAAATTCAGTACTGGTTATAATTCGATATAATTTATCTTCTGCTCGCTAGAAAATTAATATTTGTTTATATAATGTGGATGACATTATGTAATCCAACAAGAGAAAGAATGAAACGGTATAGGCAATGACGTAAAAAGAAGCAAGGGTCGAATCACTAGAACAAGCACTGGATCATCAAAGTATAGAGTGAGTATTTACAACAGATAAGCAAACGTGTTCAAGATAGAACAGAAAATGAAAATGAGAGATGCACCTCTGCATCTCCTACAACCTTTTTTGTTCCGTTGGTAACATACTGTTCGCAACAAGAAATTTGCACAGTTCTTCTTCAATTCCTCCTCATTGCCGCATTAATAAGAGGCAAGAAATTGGCCAGTAATTGTCAGCAGCATTTACTTTTGATGCATCCTTGAGACACAACACTGTTCGTCCCCTTTTCAACCAGCCCGGGATTTCTTCTTCCCCATCGATCTATGCATTAAATTGCTCTGCGATCAATTTATGGTACCTACTGAACATTTTTACCCAAAATTCCTGTACACCATCAGGTCCTGCTGCTTTCCAATTGTTTATCTTTTTACTCATGCTTCTTCTTCTTCTTCTTCTTCTTCTTCTTCTTCTTATTATTATTATTATTATTATTATTATTATTATTATTATTATTATTATTATTATTATCATTATTATTATTATTATTATTATTATTATTATTATTATTATTATTATTATTATTATTATTATTTTTCCGATTGATTTGCATTTTATTTCATTTTCCGACTGGGTCTGAATCAGAGACATAAGGCACGTATAGATCAGATGGAAAGAAACTTCCTGAGAATATGGCCGATTGATGTCAACACAATGTCTTGAGTCTCATAGATTGTTGGTTTCCCAAGGATTTGGTCAAAAAATTTGTCAGTACCTTTCTTGATCATTCCTAGGGCATACATGACAATAGGGATAGTTTTGGTTTTTAATTGCCACTTCTTAGATATCTCAATCTCAAGGTCCTTATATTTCAACAGTTCTTCAGATTCCTTTTCTGAGAAGTTTCTATCAGTACGCACTGTCATATCAGGCATGTTTTTTGTCTTATGTTTTTGATGGCGATGTCTCGTCTGTTAGCATTTATTTTCCTGTCTGTATGCATCCTATAATCCCGTAGGATGGTAACATTCTCTCCCTCAGTGACTGGCTCTGGATGATGTTGATACCAGTTCTTAGGGTGCGGGATATCATAGTGACGTCATATGCTCCAGTGCAAGTATTAGCCAACTCAATCATGCCTGGTTTTTATATTCTGTAGGAGCAAGGCCTGAACAGCCCGCAACAATGTGATGAAAGCGTTCAAGGACCCTTACATGACGTTTGTAAAGGATCCATGTCTCACATGAATAAAAGAGCGATGTCAGTACACATGCACGGTACACAGCAATTTTTGTTTGCCTTGTGATACCATGCTGGGACCAGACACAAGACTGAAGAGACTGGAAGAAATCAGTTGCTCTCTGCAGCCTGAGAGATATTTCAATATCCAGGGAGCAAGAACGGCTGAGTGTGCTGCCCAGGTAAACAAACATGTCTATCACTTTCATTATTGTTCCTTCAACCAAGATAGCTGGTTCCACATATGGATTTCCTGGTACAGGCTGGAACATTACAACAGTCTAGCCCAGGCTAATTCTGAGTCCAAATGCCTTGCAAGAAACAGAAATACGATTCATCAGTATTTGCACGCTATCCACTGTATGAGCGACTAAGCCAGTCATCTGCATAAAGGAAGTCACGAATAAGAGACTGGAAAACTTTTGAAGTGACAGCAAATCGGCGCAGATTAAAGAGGCGGCCAGAAGATCGATACCTGACATATAGTCCCAGAGAGCAAACTTTAGCAAAAGCATGAGTGAAAGCAGCAGCAAAGTACAAAGAAAAGAGAGTTGGGGTAAGGATATCACCCTGCTTGACACCATTCTCTACAGGAATGGGTCCCGCCATGCCACTCCCAACATTGACCCAAGCCTCCATCTCATCACGAAATGATTTAATCATAGATACAAAGTGATCCGGACATCTAAGTATTTTCCATAGCAAGGCCCTATTCACAGCATCAAAGGCCTTCGTTAAATCAATGAATACCTTGACAAGATCCATATTTTGCTCATAGCACTTCTCTTGCATCAGACTTACTGTGAAAATCATATTCATTGTTCTTGTACCAGACCAGAAGCTACTTTGAGATTCAGATAGGACATCATTTACGAGACATCTATTCAGGCGAATAAGAAGAATATTTGCTAGAACCTTGCCAGCAGTTGATAGTAGAGCAATACTTCTGCAGTTACCACACATTATTCTGGTTCCTTTTCCTTTATAGAGAAGAAGAGTAATTGCATCCTTCCAGTCCTTAGGCATTGCACCATCCCTCCAGACTACACTAATAAGTTCATGAAGGGACTGTATGATGTAACCACCACCAAATCACAAGACCTCAACACAAATTCCATCCCTTCCAAGTGCTCTAACAAGATTAAATTTACTTATTGCTGTCGTTATCTCATCTATTGAGGGCGTGGGATTTAAGGAGCCAATGATAGGTCTTTGTTGCATAGCATCAATCACTGTTTCATCCACAACTGATACATGGTTCAAGAGTGCAGAGAAGTGTTCAATCCAGCAACCTGTGATTTCTGTTGATTTAGTAAATAGAGTAGAAGACTCTTGGAAAGCAAAGGGGGCTGATGCAAAGTTCCTAGGCCCATAAACTCGCTTTATAAGATGGTAAAGCTTCTTGCTGTAATTTGCATCAACAGCAGCCTGAACATCACGAGCAAGATCCTCCCATTGAGTGTTCTGTATCTTCCTGGGAGATCGCTGCAATTGTGATTTTATACTGCTATAGTGGGCAAGTGCTAGATTCCGCTGCACAACTGAAAGTCCTCTGTGCAGCAATACATTGTGAGCATGGCGCTATACAACCAATAGTCGCTGAACTTCAGCATCATTTTCATCAAACCCGTCTCTGCGTCTGGAAGAAGCATACCCCAGTGTTTCAGCAGCACGTTGAAAAATCTGATCTCGAAAATCTTCCCATACTGTAGTATTTTCAATGCTGGATGAGCGAGTCTGAAGCTCTTTCCACAACACAGCATCATATATCTTGTCGACATTCAGACGCCGAGGAATGACAACTGGCTTTCTTCTCTCTTTCACTCCAATCATCATACGGAACTTTGCTCGCACCAGACTGTGGTCTGTCCAGCATTCCGATCCATGAAAGGACTTGACGTTACAAATGTCATAGATGTCCCGCTTGCAGATGATGACATAATCCAGCAAATGTCAAACTTTAGACTTTGGGTGCATCCACGTTGTTGTGTGATCACCTTCGTGCATAAAATGAGTGCTTGCGGTGTAAAGTCTATGTTCATCGCAAAGCTCCAGCTGCATGAGACCATAGCTATTCATTTTCCCTACACCAAAACGTCTTAGAGAGTTCCATGTTTGCCAGTTTGTTCCAAATCTGGCATTGAAATCCCCCACTAGAATGACTTTATCAGAATTGGGGATTTTCTTAAGTATGGCTCTCAGCTGGGCATAAAAAATAGTTATATCTTCATCGCAACTAGTCAAAGTAGGTGCACAGGCACATATTAAACTAGCCAACGAGCCACCTTTCATGTGCAATCGTATAGTCATTAGACGTTCATTTATAGGAACTGGAAGCTCCTCCAACTTCTTAAGAATATCAGATCGAACTGCAAAACCAACACAAGCCTCTCTGCGCTCTTCCTTCAGCTTCCCTTTCCAATAAAGGTGTATCTGCCTCCTACTTCCTCAAGCTGACCATCATCTTCTATACGAATCTCTGAAAGTGCAGCTATATCAATGTTATAGCGGTTCAGCTCACGAGCAACAAGTGCAGTGCGTTTTTCAGGCGTACCATCACTCTTGTTATCCAACAGTGCGCACATTCCAACACGAAATGTTCAAGTTCCATCCAGATTTTGTAAAAAAAAAGTCTCTTTGTTTTTCGAGCGCAGGGTAGACATTAGTTAGTCGCGCTAAACTGACCAGATATAGAAAGGCAGGCAATTTTTGGTTCACTTTTTCTAGAACCTCCTTGGCTCCGGGTGAGCAGTGCCCCCTCCAAATGGAGCTGCTCGGACACCCATACAGCAACCGAATCCTATCGCTGTTAGTGGTGTTGCTAGTAGTTCACACACATTGGTGAAGTGTTGAAAGTTGTTGATAAAAAAAAAAGAATCTAATGTAAACCTCCACCAAGGCAACACCAACGATTAGCCGGAGATGGTTTTAAGATGAGAATATCTGAAATAAACTTGATTGTTCTCACAATCGAGAATACTAGAAATGAACCCGAGCGCTCTCAAAAATTAAGTAAAAAAACCGGAAAAATAATCCAGAATCCTTGTCCGGTACCTGATCGATCCCAATGGTACTCATGGAATGTGAACGTGGGTGTGCAGGTCGATCTTGTAACGCTGTGTGTATGTTGTCTGCAGTGGGAACAGGGACAGTTTTCTCTATGAAAGCCTTTTTTAATCTATCCACTGATATAGTGTCTTTACGACCATTAAGGTCTATAGTAAAAAATTTATCCGTGCGTGAAAGAAAGTGGAAAGAACATGCATACGGTGTTAACGGAAGTTTAATAACGTCGTTGCGCACAAAAACGTGAGTCCAAGAAGTAAAGCTTACTTCAAGGCAGAGCTAGAAGTGCAATTGTTAAATAGGTAAGAGGTTTTAAACAGGAGCGAAATATTCAAAATTGGTAAAACTAAAAATTGTCGAGGGTAAATTAAATTTATTATTGTTACTGTACATGTTAGTGGTATTTCATTTCTGAATGGTTTTGCTGCCGTTTGTTTATGTGGCTTAATTTTTTTATCCATCAGTTCCTACTAAGACAGAGACGCGAGTAAAATTGATAATAGAGAAACGAAAATAAAACTTGGGAAGAAACAACGCCGCCATAACTTACGTGGAAACCATGAGCGTGCTTTCAAGGGATATGATCAGAGAAATACTTGAAAGTGAACGTAAGATCGTAATACTTCATGTAAAGTAAAGTAAATATAACAAATAATCCAGAATCCTTGTCCGGTACCGGATCGATCCAAAAATCTAATCAGTTCGTGTCAGTCATGTACGAGCCGATCAGGTATAAGGTCGGGGTATGAGAGTCTCTTGCTAACGGTAAATGATCAGTGGGGATAGAGAAACACAAAAATTTAGGGGTATTCGGTGGATATTGATTGAAAGTGTGTGGGGAGAGGGGGAAATATACGGAGGCTATCAACTAATAAGATCAAGCTTATGGAATTAAAGTTATAATAGAGTACTACCTATCAATAAGGAATCGCATGTTACGGGATGCAAACAAAGCAACACCGGTTGTCATGCGGTGGGGTGGGACAAACACAGACACTAGGGTATATACACGCACACTCACTCCACCCATATATATATATATATATATATATATATAGCCACTCCAGTATAGCCTTGTGAATGGATTTGGTAGACGGAAACTGAAAGAAGTCCGTCGTATATATATGTATATGTGTGTGTGTGTGTGTGTGTGCGCGTGCGCCTGTGTTTGTACTCCCACTATAGCTTGACAGCCGATGTTGGTGTGTTTACGTCCCCGTAAATTAGCGGTTCGGCAAAAGTAACCGATAGAATAAGTATTAGGCTTACAAAGAATAAGTCCTGGTGTCAATTTGTTCGACTAAAGGCGGTGCTCCAGCATGGCTGCAGTCAAATGACTGAAACAAATAAATGAATGAAAGAATATATATATATAGGCGCAGGAGTGGCTGTGTGGTAAGAAGCTTGTTTCCCAACCACATGGTTCCGGGTTTAGTTCCACTGCGTGACACCTTGGGCAAGTGTCTCCTACTATAGCCTCGGGCCGTCCAAAGCTTTGTGAGTGGATTTGGTAGACGGAAACTATATATATACCTGTCGTATATATATATATGTATGTATGTATGTATGTATGTATGTATAAAGAGAGAAAAAGATAAAGAGAACAATGGCAAAGTTAGAAATATAATATATATATATATATATATATATACCTGTCGTATATATATATATATATATATATGTATGTATGTATGTATGTATGTATGTATAAAGAGAGAAAAGGATAAAGAGAACAATGGCAAAGTTAGAAATATAATATATATATATCTATATATATAAAATTTAAATGAGAGTTTTGACGCTAATATCCATTATTATTGAAGTTTATTACCTATGTCAACATTTCTGTATAAGGTTATATTTAACTGTTAATTCAAGTTAAATAAGTAAATTACTTTACACATCCTCAGGGTAAAAAGTAAAAAGTAAACACCAAAAATATAATCTCTAAGTCTTATTCATATTCAAATTCCTCCTTAAATAAATTCGTCCTTAAATAAAGATCCATCTAAGGGAGAAAACTCTCGCAATATTATTAATTATAAACACTCAAGTATTACAAATTATTGATTCCTGGTAATAAATTCTAAACCGATGGAAATCTATATTATATTATCTCTAGAAACTTTAGCAAATACACAAATACAATTTTAATATTATTGTTATTGGTAAATTATTGGTAAATTATACATTAATAGGCCCTGCCTTTAAACCTAATATACTATAATACCCGATCATACCGAAATTTATAATTTATTTAAACCAGAAAAATGTATGTCTAAGATAATGGCTATATCTGAAAGCATTGTATGTTAGTTTATTTATTAACTTACCCTTAGAGAATAATATAAAATATAACTCTAGATTACAAGGCGAGCAATATCGCTTACCTTTGTCATAAGGGAAAGATTTCCCAATAATTGACCATTCTAACGAATATTGCTTTTTTTGTTTCTTCAGTTCCCAAATGAATTTACTAAGACTAGTACTCCCTATTTTACTTCTATCTCTAAAGGTACTATAATGATATTCTTCCACAGATTTGTCCAAAAGAACACCCCACGTATAGGCTAACATCTGTCTGAGTCTTTACCTTACATTGATAAACTACATTCCTCGTTCTCACATTTGGTAACGATTACATGTTTATCTCACCAATACATTGTGGAGATATCATTATATGAACACACACACACACACACACACACACACACACACACACGCAAATATATATATATACATAAATATATATATGTGTGTGTGTGTGTGTATGACGGAAAATACATATATACCTGTCGTATATATATATAAATATATGTATATATTTGTGTGTTTGTGTCCGTTTGTCCCTCCACCATCGCTTGACAACCGATCTTGGTGTGTTACGTCCCCCTAACTTAATGGTTCGGCAATACAGACTGATAGAATTAGTACCAGGCTTACAAAGAATAAGCCCAGGGCTCGATTTCTTCGACTAAAATGCGATGCTCCACCATGGCCACGGTCAAAATGACTGAAGCAATTAAAAGTGTAAAGCTATAAAAATGTGTGTGTGTGTGTATATATATATTTATATATATATATATATATATATATATATATATATATAT
>NC_068982.1:26028069-26032825 GCF_001194135.2 Octopus bimaculoides
TTTTCATTATGAGGTTTTTTTCACGCTGACTACTTGATAAATTCTTATAAAGAATTTATCCTATATTATATATATATATAATAATAATATTAGGGACAAAATCCAAAATTACAGGTAAAAAACTCAATTAAAATCAATTTATAAAAAATTAAAATTAAATTGAGCCTTATAGATAAAGTATATATAAAATATATAGTTTTAGGGAAAATAACCAATTTTCAAGAACTCATCGATGAAAATCCACTATCACATATAGAAACATTAATAATTAAAAGCACAATAAATGAGTATAATATAAAGTAAAGTAAATATCATAAGATAAATATAATATAATATAATATAAGGATATAATATAATATAATGCTTCTTAACCATTATATTTATCTTATGATATTTACTTTACTTTATATTATACTCATTTATTGTGCTTTTAATTATTAATTTTTCTATATGTGATAGTGGATTTTCATCGATGAGTTCTTGAAAATTGGTTATTTTCCCTAAAACTATATATATATATATATATATATATATATATATGACGAGCTTCCCCACAGTTTCCGTGTACCAAGTTCTCTCATAAGAAATTGGGTCGGTCCAAGGCTACAGTACAAGAGATTTGCCTAAGGTGCGGCGCAATGGGAGTGAACCGATAACCACATGGTTACAAAGCGTGCTTCTTAACCATAGATCCTTGTCTGCTCCGACAGATAAATTCTATCTCTGTATTGAAAACTTCGATTTAGAATATTTCAATATTATACAGAGCCGACGACAGCAGCTGTAGCAGCAGTAGCATGAGCAACAACAGCAGCGGTAGCAACAACAGCAACAGCTTCTCCGCCAAACTAGCAAGCTATGTGTTACTTTCAGTTAAACTACGTGGCATATATCTTTAATTCTTTTGATAAAATGGTGTACTACCTAGCTACATACTTCTTTATATCCTTATATACTATTCTGTACTACTTAAGTATGTTCTTAATTCTTTCAATGGATTGGAATACATTTACTTTTATGTATAAATGATCTGAAGTACTTGAGACAGTGCTGTATCCATAGAAATATATATATATTTATTATGTAAAAACACTTGACAATTGTAACAGAATATTCCATATATAACCGAATATCACAAAAGTAACTTTCACTCACATACTATTTTACTGATTTCATTTAATGAGCTGCGGCCATGTTGGAACACTGCCTTGAAGGGTTTCAACTGATCATACCAACTCATCTCTGTAACCTGATATTTCAGTGTGGTACTTATTTTATGGATCTCACTTAATAGAACGCCTAAAAATATTTATCTTTTGACAAAGAGTTGTAACTTCACTATTGATGGACATGAAGGATCCACCGAAATGAAAAGAAGAAACTCTTTTACCACAAAACAGCAATATATTAGCGGTTAGTTTTAAAAATATATATAGTTTACATAACATTAGTGATAAGAGAAATTGAAAATGAGGACTTCTGCATTTCTGCAGTATGAGAAAAGTGCAAGGCCTCTTGCTTGGTCTCATACACACAAAGAAATAACACACACACACACACACACACACACACACACACACACACACACACACACACACACACACACGCACACACGCACACACACACGCACACACACACATGCACACTCATATATGTATATAATTACAAGCACGTACACAGATAAAAACACAGCAGTTGGTGTATTGAATGTGAGTGAATACGCTTATTTGCTTGCATGTGTGCTTATAGTTCTAACATAACTTATATTGCTTAGATAAGTTTTGGTCATTATTGGCCCTGGCCATGTCTTCCTTAAATAGCATAACCAATATCGTATTTATTTCAGTCATGTCTTCGGACATCATAGTAGAGGCGATTGTCTGGTATTGGAGGAATTTGTTCAAGTACTGTTTGAATGTTATAGAGTCTCCTTTGATTTCTCTCGGAATAATGTTGGATAAGGCAAGATCAGTTGAGGCTAAAAAGTTGTGTTGCAATGTTGTTATAAGATGTCAGCTCGATTTTTGTCGCGGGTTTATGGCTTTGGGGTCAAGCTTTGAGTGATTTTTGAGGACTTGATACCAAGTTCATTTGGACTGTTTAGATGGAACATTTTCCACATTGTGCAAGTAATGTAGTGTTCACAGTGGTGTTGGAGGGAATAAAGTTTGAGCTTTTTGCGGTGATCTCAATAATTATGGCCTGTCATGCCACTTATTATTTTGTGACTAAATTCTGGGGTGCTTTACTTCTGACATTGTTTTGTATCGTATTCAGAGACCACAGTGGGCTGCAATATTCAAAATGAGATCTGGCAAATGCTGCAAAAAGTATGTAATGACCGAATAGTACGATTGTGAGCGAATACAAGCTGACGAAATGGAGTTCCTCGAAGGATCCCTTAAATAACGTTACTCGACAGGATGCGTAGTTCGAAATTCATGGAACATGTCAAGGTCGAACAGTTATTTCTTCGTATAGAGAATCCAGTTCCAGTACTACAGAAATGTGGTTAAAATGTCGCAGGGAAAGGATCGCAATACAGACCCTTCAAACTCAACCAACCTGCAGATGACCTAGGAGTAGACCAAAAACGAGATGGTTGGATAATATTCATAGTCTCAGTTGGTCATACTTAGGAATCTAGCAGGAAAGGGTAATGGCGGTTAGTTCTACGACTCTCTCAGGAATAGTGGCTGACAAAAATTCACAGAGGAAGGGATGGAAAAGTTTTTAATATTCAAAGCCTATTTTATAGATTAATATAATAATGTGATACACCCATTCCTTTAAATGTTTGTTTAGTGTTATTTGATGGCCTTCTTTTATATTATTTTTGAAATTTAGTGAAACATGAGTTATTTTTGCCTTATCATTATCATTATATCTGTATATATATTTATATATTTAACATATTTTAATTTTTGTGCATTTTTGAAGGCATAACGTGTTGGGTGATAGCTATGTTGACTATGTGCTGTATGAATTGCGTTATTGTAGTAGGTGACAACATTTTTTGTAATTTGTGTATAGATTGTAATTTGGGAGCGTTATTACAGAATATCATAAAGGCGGCGAACTGGCAGAATAGTTAGCACGCTGAACGAAATGCTTAGTATTTCGTCCGTCGCTAAGTTTTGAGTTCAAATTCCGTTGAGGTCGACTTTGCCTTTCATCCTTTAGGAGTCAATAAATTAAGACCCAGTGAAACACTGGGATCGATGTAATCGACTGGTCCCCTCCCCACAAATTTCAGGCCTTATGCCTATTGTAGAAAGGATTGTTGAATAGCTTGTGTATGGTATAAAATGTGAGCTGCACTTAGGCGAGTTTTGAATTGGAATACTTTTTTTGTTTTGGTTCATGTTTTACATTACCATAAATAACGTTCTAATTATTGTTGATGTTTTTACTTTCATAGCTCACATCCTACTTGTTTCTGTTTCATGATTTTGCATTTATTCATGTTCTCAATTTCTCACCAGGTGATTAAGTCATCGTTCGGACGAATGAGTGGGACCGACAAATGTATTGTTCTAGAAATACCATGTCTCCACTATCTTGATGAACACAGCGCACTTTCCGGCATGCAATGATTAGTCGAATAGGGTGCAGTGTTACTGTCTATACATCTTTTATTCTCTCCACTGTCAAGTATTTTTGCGTATGCTTAGAGTTTACAGTGGGCACAAGAGCATAAACGACCAAAGTAGACACTGTCAGAGAGCGACGCTAGCTGGTCATCTGTAGAAAGAGCTACTGTCGGGCTCTAATCAAATGCTTCTTATCGTCGGTGCTGCACAACTCAAAAGAGTGTTTTGAGCTCCAATTTCTACGTACATGTGGGGGTTTTATGTCATTTTATTAAACGTAATTTGTTTGTTAAACATGTAACTGGATCTCTCCCCCGTAGAATATTTTCTCACATACAACGCACAACAAAAATTCATTCTAAAATCTACGAAACAATTTGCTCACTTTTGTGTGATATTGTACGTTACACATTAGTGCTCTCTCATTTTTACTTAACTTTGGCTGGAATTATGTTATGCTTGACATCAGCAAACTTTCGATGGAAAGTCTTCAGAATTTCTCATTTCTTGAATTGGAAGAATACTGTCATACAACTTCATCACAGAAGCCCTACATGAATCACATTCGATTTAGCTGTCATTTCAACGCACTCGTATCCAGATAGTACCTCCCTTTTCTTATTCGTAATAACTACATTACAATAGCTAGGTGCAATATAGTTACTTCATACCAAAATGTAGACGAAGAAGCCTTTATGCAGTCGTTTGATTTGCTAAATATAGCTGCTTGCGAAAATGTTTCTTAAAGTGCACCTTAGATAATATAACATTAGACATTCATAAAAATAGACGGGATGATCATGATCATAATGCCTTTGATGATAAGTTTACTTAGCTGAATAATAATAATAATAATAATAATAATAATAATAATAATAATAATAATAATAATAATAATAACAGACTACACCGGGGACGTTTAACAGAGACTACACCGGGGACGTTTAACGTGTGAGAACGATAAATCACTGCTCCGAAATTTATCCAAAAACATCGGAAATAAAGACATCGCATGGAGCCAAAAAATAGCTGACAAAGGGTTGGACTATATCCGAGTAAGTAATACTCATTGAAATTTATTTCTATTTTTCCAAATATAATGATGTATTTTAACTAGATATCATCTCCACGATCCGCACAGCGAACGTAAACACACGTGTTAC
>NC_068982.1:26036493-26038358 GCF_001194135.2 Octopus bimaculoides
ACCACAGCACATACCCAAGGCACACAGAGCTGCGCTCGGTAGTGAAGTGAAAGCACATTATAAAAATAAAACTACTGAACAATAATAATAATAATAATAATAATAATAATAATAATAATAATAATAATAATAATAATAATAATAATAATAGTAATAGTAATAATAATAATAGTAATAGTAATAATAATAATAGTAATAATAATAATAATGATAATAATAATAATAATAATAATAATAACAACAACAACAATAATAATGATGATAATCCTTTCTGCTATAAGCACAAAGCGCAAAAAATGATGCAATAGAAATTTGCTTGAAACTATCAGATGCCGAATAGTAATAGTGGCGATGACGTTGGTGACGAACATTGCCTAACTTCAAATTATGAGACAGGAGTTTTCGAAGAAATTCTGATGGTAGCAACGAAAATTAATCTGGACCTTTAGGGAAAGGCGTTTGGCTCAGCAGTGGTTCAGTAAAGATGTAGACTGACCACAACTGTTATCCTAATAAAGCATTCAGCAGATAATAGAGTAAGAAGGACGAAGTGGACCAGCGAAAAGAACAGGATGGTGATGCAGTGCTACTTAGAAAGCGAACTTAAAAGAAGGGGATATAGATGTTAACACTTTGGGTAGAGAAGGGTATGTTTAAAGTGACTGGGCAGAGATTAGTAGATCAAGCTAATGTTGTTAGGAGAAGAAAGTGGATGACAGAATTGGAGGTAGAAGAGATCACAAGAGAACCGGAAAAGAAAGACCAGGCAGAAGGAGAGACAAACAACAACATAAGAGATACAGCTCAAGAACCTAAAAGAAAAAATAATAATAACGCTACAATAAGGAAAGGGACAACTATTCCTCATTTCGAACATTCAACGACAATCCCATAAATACCAAAACAAAAATTTTGAATTTATTGGGGGGGGGGGTCAAAGTTGGGAACAAAAACAGGTCAGTGAAGACATACAAGTAAACCGAACGAAAACAAACATGGAGGGTCGTTAGACCAGAACGAAAGGAAAATAGTGAACGCTGGGAAAATATTTTTGTTGAAAAGAGAAAAAGTTAGAAGAGAAAGATAGAAGACGTCCTTCCATTGTGTTGATGTCCCACTTTCTATCATCAGTAAAACTGTGGGCATTTTTGATGACACAGGTATGCTAGTATATATTTATATGTATATGTATGTATGCGTGTGTGTGTGTGTGTACCACGGGTAAAGAATGGCTATAAGAGGGATCATGTTGAACGGATGTAGAGGCAATTATGCGGATAAACAAATTAGATATATTAAATAGATCAAACTTACTCAGAGTACAAACGACAGAGAAAATTGAAGGGGTGAGAGAAAGGTGTTTTAAGTCCAACAGCTGTATGTAGGGGCTCGGAGATCCATCATATTGTTGGTATATGCAGTTCATCACAACATGCGACTGTAATGGAAGCAATCAACGTTGGATAAGACCCCGTAATCTGGGTAGCAAAGATCTAACATTTCAGATCTTAGTACAGAGAAGTTTAAAGATGGAATGATTAAATGTGGAGAGCTAGCGTATTAGAGGGGTGAAGTAGGAAGATCGGTGGGGTTATGGGAAGTGTTAAGGCTGGTCGTTTGTACTTTGTGTAAGTCGGATCTTTTAATACAAATATCTATATAATTATACTTAAATATTCATCTGAAAGTCTTCACTCTTTGCTTTCTCTCATTTTGTGTGTATACACATATACACATTTTGTAATTCATACCCAAACTGTTATATTTAATATATCTAATTTGCCATTGTCTCTCTATCTATCTCTGTCTCTGTTTCTCCTTCATCCACCCCTCTCTCTCTCTTTCTCTTTATATATATATATATA
>NC_068982.1:26038944-26041986 GCF_001194135.2 Octopus bimaculoides
TCTCTCTCTCTCTCTCTCTCTCCTCTCTCTCTCTCTCTCTCTCTCTCTCTCTCTCTCTCTCTCTCTCTCTCTCTCTCTTACTCCTTGTAATATGTAAATTGTACCAATCAATCAGTCATTATGTATGTATGTATGTATTATGTATGACTGAAATAAGTAAAACCTAAGAGATACACACACACACACACACACACACAATAGTAGGCTGGAACCGGAGTACGTGATCCAACCATCACTATCTGCTAATTTCCTTGTGTGGGGATCTACTGCATTTCTACCATGAGCATGTTCCAAACAAAGCACTTGTCAACAATCTGGGCGCAATTATCTGAGAACTCTCTGTCAAGATTTCCAGAGATCAAAGGAAACTGTCAAAATGTAATTATGAGTACGGTGAAAGTCTCTGCATCCTGATACCTTCTTAACATATACTCTTACACAATTAGTACCCGGTACTCGAATCAAAAGCATCTTCCAGTAGGGCCATGCCAATTTCGTTTCTTCCATGAAAAAGCACAGTTACTTCACATATCTAAAAACATAACGCACTTAATTCTCGTTAAACAAATTACCCAGCTGAAGTTCCCATGATTACTTCAAATGCTTTGCCACACCATCTCTCGAAGCTGTTCTGAGGAAAGCGCACATTTTCAGGATCATAAAGGTTACATAAAAAATGGTTTTCCTACTTGGACCAGAACGTATTTCATCTATCAAGAACGAGTAAATCCCTATAAAGCCCATTTAAAACCTACAATACTCTCTAACTATACAGCATTGGGTTTTCTAGGCCGATTACGCATAAACACATGACGCACGAATGTGGAGAAGGCAAACTAAAACCAGTAACTGATCACGTAATTTACTTGTGGCAAGAATCTTGGCATAGATGTAAGTACTATTTTGTATAGGTGTAGATGTGAGGTCAGATGAAACAAAAGAGTACCAATTTTGCAGGAAAATCAGATTCTGCAATGCAATCGACTTATGTTGAATCTCTTTCATTTTCTGCGATACAGATATGACAGGAATACTCTTGCTGCTGTATCATCCTAAGTTGGGCTTGATCAAAGGCATTCTATTTGCGCTATTTCCGTCTTTTTAAGGGATGAAGATCGACAATTTCTAATGCATCCTTTCTTTTTCATAATTCGGTAGAATGTCATATTGCTGTCTCAGCGAAACTTTTCACATATCACTTGCAGACATCGTGAAAAAAGTACTTCTTCGAGTCCTAGAGCTTACAGGGACGGTTACCCGGTTTCCCCGGTGCATAAATGACCAAGATCACCATACCCCTTAATCATCGTTAAACAAATTACTGGACGTCAGCCTGCCACTAGGTTACTCACAGTAGTGGATTAGAACTACGTGAAGCGAAGTGTTTTGCTCAACATGGCATCAGCCGACGGGGGTATCAAAGCCACAGTCTTGCAATCATGAATGCGACTCTTCTAACTACTAGGCCACTAGCCTTCGCAGTAGAGTATGAGTTGATGGAATTTTGATTGCTTTTCCTTGCAGATCGAGTGACCATACTGAGACACTCTTACTGAATCTTGCTGAAAGACAGTGCTTTCTGAAGAACTTGACAAATGACATACGTGTACCAATTTAAAATACTTCACGTTACCTTTGAAATTCATGCATATCTAGTAGAACATAGTACTAACAATGAGTGCATTTGATACCCAAAGAAGTTATATGTAGTCTTTCGTTGTTTACATTTACAATTAGGTAGGTTCAAGTACAGACAGTTTAATGTCTTCACTGGGATCACCATTTAAGAACGATGACGTGGCAAGACCATTGCTTCATAACACACCGACCGAAGCAGTTATAACCTTATAATATTGTTGTTGCTATTGTTGTTAAGCTCCATGGCAGTCTTAATCGACCAGATGGTTGTTGTTGTTTAGTGTAAAGTAGCCATGATCAAGTAGTGTACCTAGGACTACATAATCTAGAAAGACGGTTGGGTGGGGCTGAAGTGTGATTTGGTAGCTTATTTTATCAAGCCCAACGAACAAGTCCTTAGAAGACCTACGTTGATAATGAACTCAGCCGCTACAGATCTAATACCTGATGGCTTTACGAGACATTTAGACATACAACAGGTTCACAAAGTAAAAGAAAAATAATTAACATCAGGTATAACTGTGTGGTAAAAAAAAAAAAATGGCTTCTCGGTCACGTGGCTCTGAGTTCAGTCCCACTGGATAGCACCTTCGTAAAGTGTCTTCTACTAGAGCTCCTGTTTGACCAAAACCTTTGGCTGAATTTGTCAGATGGAAACAGAAGGAAGACTGTTGTGCGTGTGAATGAATTTATATATATATATATATATGAATTTATATATATATATATATATATATATATATATGTATGTATGTGTGTGTGTGTGTGTGTGTGAGTGTGCATGTATTTGCGCTTCCTACTGTAACATTATATGATAGTTATAACTTATTGTCACCTTGATACAAGCGATGTCTTCATTTCCAGCCTTCCATGAAAACGTGTTTGGTCATGGCAAAAAAATGTTGTTTGGAAAGGCGTTTTGGTGACAGGAAGGGCATAAGGCTGTAGAATATCTGCTTCAGGAATTCCATTTGATCATCCCAGGAATAGAAAAGTGGGTATTAAAAGAGGATACCAAAGTTGATGATGATGTCTTTTTCAGAGCACACGTGTCCGTTTGATTCATTGCACAGGATGTTGTGCGATAAGCTGGACAGTTGCTTTCCTTATCATACAATCAATAAAAGAGTGTTACTTCAAAGTGTTTTCTATACATAAACCACAACCCTGCCTAATATTTTTAGTGGTCATCATCATCAGTTAAAAACAACTCCTGAAAAAAAGGCAGTAAAACCAACAAAAATGAGCAACAAAAAACACAACAGTTTAAAGGAAAGATTAAATAATTATGTGAAACTTTCATAAGTGCCATCAATATTTTCTTTATTCATTGATAAATTTGCATGTTTACACTATATATATATATATATATATATATATATATATATATATATATATATATAT